>NC_088784.1:113851115-114154146 GCF_958450345.1 Calliphora vicina
GCGTTATCATCATCAGAGCCACAGTCGTCGCAACATGCATATTCTCTGATGTTGAACCGCATTAGATACGAGTTAAAGTTACCATGTCCGGTCATTATCTGCGTTAAGTAATAGTGCATGCCACCATGACTTCGTTTAATCCAGTGTTTTATGTCCGGTATGAGTCTATGTGTCCACCTGCCACGTTCGTAACCTTCCCAGCGTTCCTGCCATTTCTTCATAAGATTTTCTCTGGTTTCTTCTTTTATTATATTGATGTTGAGAGAGTTACTTCCCCGATCAGTTTCCATCATAATTTTCTTCCATATTTCTTCTCGCTCCAAAATAAGAAGATCAATGGGGGGAATTTCGGAGAGAACTTGTGCTGCACTGGTGGAAACAGTTCTGTATGCTGATATTACTCTTAAGGCACTCATTCTTTGTGGTTTTAAGAGCTGTGCATAGATATATTTTGTTTTCAATGCTGAAGCAAATATTGGGGCAGCATATAACATTTGTGAGTGTATCACACTGTTTATAAGTCTCATTGTAGAGTCTTTAGGTCCGTTTTTGTTAGGCATAATGGTTGCAAGTATATTTGCAGTTCTCGAAGCCTTATCACGAATAGTATGTACATGAACCTTGAAGTTAAGTCGGGAATCAAGTTGAACACCCAGATATCGCAAACTTTGGCTAAAAATTACATGTTTGCATTGTATTCTTATCTCCGGCATTTTAAATATTCTGCGATTAGTAATCAGTATTGCTTCCGTTTTTTCAGCGGCTATTTGAAGACCATGTTCATGTAGCCACCTATCACATCGGTTAAGGCTATCATTTGCAATAATTTCTAGAGCTTGTGGCAACGTATGTGAGATAACTAAAGCTACATCATCAGCGTATCCAATAATATGTGCACCCTTTGGTAGTTCCATATTAAGAAGTCCATCATACATTATGTTCCATAAAAGGGGTCCAAGGACCGATCCTTGCGGTACACCTGCCGTTATACGATATTCCTTCATGCCGATATCAGTTTCGTACATAAGAACTCTATCACAGAGATAGTCTGCAACTATGTTGTACAGATAGTTATTTATACCTCTCCTTTTGCAAGAATCTAGCACTACTCTCCAACGTACAGTGTTGAAAGCATTTTTTACATCTAAGGCGATAATTGTACAAAAGCCTTTTGACCTTTTCGCTGCTTCTGCTATATCAGTTACTCTGTGTATAGCACCTACCGTAGACTCGTCCATGTCTCTGATATCAATGTTTATACATTTGGTTGCTGATCGGATTACTACATCTTCTCCAAGGGTTTTTGAAAGGACTTCTTTTAGTTTTTCTGCTTGACCTTCTCCACGTTTAAATTTTATAAGCAATTCTCCGTTTTTCGTTCTTCTCATTTCATTTATGTCAACTCCAAGTTCATTGGGTTTTATATTAGTCTTCATGTGTTTCAACATTTCTGCATATGTTTTCGACTCACTTGTTTTAATGGTTAGGGCTTCCTCATTCGTGTTTCCATATCTTTGTTTGATGTTTGGTGTTCTCTTTTTTTTTCTTTTTTGCGATGCTCAACTTGTGTCCATGTATTGTTATCTTCTTCGTTAGAGTCTTTCTTGTTATCCGAAGTTATTGTGCCTGTGGTTTTCAGTCGTTTTGGGGATCTTTCACATTTTGGAGAAGCCGATGATAAACGCTTGCTTCTCGTTTCCTGGTTGCCAATTATTAATTCGGGAGTTGGTACATCTGTTTGACTTGGTACATCAGTTTGAGAAAATTTTGACTCAACAGGTACACGGCTTTCGTCATTAATTTGGTTGCTAGGATTACTTGCAATAGCATCTCTGTACTTTCTCAGTTGTTGGTAAAGAGATACAAGATTGTCTCGAATTGGTTTATGAGTATTTTTCGCGTTGATTGCAACTGAATTGATTATACTCAATTTGGTTCCTAGTTCAATAAACGCTCTTTCCTCTTCACATCGAAGCATTTGTAAACGTTTACTATCGTCATTAATAATTTCCCTTGTCGTATGCGTTGTTGCACTTTCAGCTCTAGGTGGAGTTCGAGTGATCCTGGTGCTATTTCCAAAAGGATTTTTACTTGTAATATTATCTACTCCTCCAGCCAAGTTAGCCACCAGAGAAGTCTTACGGTAGTCTGATTTCGACGACTGGGGGCCCGTTTGCACACCCTCCGAAGTCGCCGGTACTGGGCTTATTACTCCCTACACAGTTTCATTTGGGATACCCTTGCGGGTTGTATGTATGTATGTATGCATGTATGTGATCAATATGTAAGTAAGTATGTATGTGTGTTAGTACTTTGGAAACAACATGCATATGTTTTATGTTTCGTTTTGAATTCTTTTTTTGTTTGTGTTTTTCTTTCCTAATGTAATGTTAAATGTCACATAAATGTCTTAACCGGATATTTTATTTGAACTCCCTCTTACTTATTTACTAAGTAGTTCTTTCTTACTGGATTAGAAAGGAATATAAAATGAGGAATGAAATAACGGAAAAAAACCAACAAAACAAAAAAATGAAATAAATTTGATTTATATCTGAAATATGTTTGTGAGAGTTTGAAAGATTATGTCCTTGTTTGAAGTTCTACAAGAAGGGAAAGTTATTCAATTTGAAGGTAAAATAAAAATTGTGTGTGTTTTCTTTCACCCTTCTGCTGCAGATTATTCAACAGATTGACTATGCAAAGTCTATTTTTAGGCTTGATATCTAATAAAACGTACTATATCGTACATTTACTTTAAGGCATATTTCACTTCAAACCACATTAGTATTTAATTTTATGGAAAAATGAAAAACAGGAAAGAAGAGATACAAAAAACAAACAAATAAATAAACAAATGAAACGTAAATAATTTTCTCATCAAGCCTTCAGGGTTCCTCCTACCAACACATCTCATCTAATACTGACTTGCAAATATGCGTGTCTACATAACATTTACCCAGTGCCAACTTTACACACGTACAAATACTGTTAAATGCTTCAGATATCAGATACATAAATACATGATGCGCACATACGAATAAGTGTGTACTTTGTTTAATTTTACCTATTTTGTTTTTCTCTGCGTATCCATGTTCTCCTACAACTGTCAGATTTTATTTGCCCGAAAATATATTGTATTTGCCAGATACATGTTTACCTCTTTGTTTTCATATCTCTTTTTTTTTTCTTTTCTTTTTTGATATTGAAAATCTATGAATATATGTATTTTACTTTTACTTCTTGCAACCGTGTTAGATAAATCCATTCATGAGGGTTTATGAGGGTGAAAATATGTTCCCATTCATATATTTTTTGGATCTGTACAGTTAATAAATTTTTCTTAATACATAATTTTAGTATAAGATGGAACCATTTTCTTTGATCTTTCATATATCCTGTTTCAGCTAACAGTTGATGTCATTGTAATTTTGTCTTTAAATGCAATTGGCAACTATTTTACAGCACTTACTATCTGTTCTTATTTATTTTCTACAGTAATGTTTTAACTGTAATTTTATTTCCCCTAGTACAACCTCATGATTTATTTAGTCTGGTTGATTGAGGGCTGTTTCTATGCTTTGCAGGAATACATGTTGTCAAACAATATTTTCCGAATGATTTGCAATTTCATACAATATCTCTAGCATCAGAAGAACACTTCCCCCGTATTTTCTTAACAGTACAATTATGTATGTATACATTTCAGTGTGCGTAAGTATAAAAATTGAATTCGCATAAATTGAATTCGCATAAAACGATACTCTAGCTTCATACAAAAACTAATGATTCGTTCCAAAATTCTGAAAAACCACATAAATTCAGATTTTAATTAAAAAATCAGAACAAAATCTCATAAAAAAATCAACAAAAATATATTTATTAAATTTACTTAAACAATAAAAACAAAATACGTTGAAAAAAAATAAACAAAAATATTTATAATTACAGAAAAAGTGGAAATGATCCAAAAAAAATGAGCTAACACATTTTTTAAGGAAATTCTGTAAATATGCATGATTAATCTGAATCACTGAATAATTGTCTGCATCGGTTTGGAATTGGTTCAACGTCACTTTCATCACTAGATGATATAATCATATTGTCATCATATGGTAAAATATAATTTTCATCACTAGAATTAATCTAGTGAATAGGGGACGAAATCAAAGAATTTTTCTTGCAAAATAATTTGTCATTAAACTTTGTGATTTTTAATTTTTAAGTTGCTTATGCAACTCTTGATATCCGGAAAACAGATCAGTCAGTACGCGATGAATCTTTAATTCTCTTTCCGTATCCGAATCTATATTAAGAATTTGATTTTGTAAAAAACATTATATCAGTGATGCAAAATTGGTTTAATTTAAAAATGGTAAAAAAGTAAGGCCCTTAAGGGCTCGGTTATGTAAATGAAGAATTAAAAAAAAGAAAAGCTTAAAAACCATCTAAAATTTCAAAATCTTTTAAAATTCTAAAAAAAAATATTATTTAAAAATCGCATAAATTTGAATCCGCATAAAACGAGACCTGAGTGTATAACAAAAAATAAATACAACATAAAAACAATAGGAATTTAAGTTATGAAAAGGCCGCGAGAGGTATTTTTTGATGATATCTATCTATATATATAAAAGTGAATGTGTGTTTATATGTATGTATGTATGTATATAGGTATATTTGTTAGTTTGTCGTCTATAGACGGCTAAACGGCTAACCAGATTTGCTTGAAATTTTGACTGTATGTTTTTCTATATCTGGAAGGAACAATAGGATACTTTTTGTTTTGAATTTTCAAGTGGGCGTGGTACCTCCCATACAAAGTTAATATTAAATATCAAATATTTTGAAAACTATAATAGCTATAGTCATCAAAAATGATGCAAAAATCGGAGCAGTAGTCACAGAGGGCGTGGCACCTCCCATACATACAAACTAAATACTAAAATTCATATCTATTTGTATAATTGTGATATATAAAGCATTGAATCTTTGTATGAATTAATTATTTAGGCCAAAGATATATATATACATATATATATATAAAAGTCAATGTATGTTTGTTTGTTTGTATGATTATTTGCGTATTTGTAATAACACTCGACATACAGTAAAGGAAATTAGTGAACAATCTAATCTGGGCTACTTTTATAAGTGGGAAGTATAAAGGGACAGCTGTATTGCTGCACGTATTCCGATTATAACTTCGGAAATGCCGTTGATTTTAATCGATTGCAGTTTCCTATTTGCTTAGCATTTGCAATGTCAATTGCTAATGCTCAAGGTCAGTCTTTGCAAGTTTGCGGACTAAGTCTAGAAAATCCATGCTTTTCTAATAGCATGTTCGCGAGTAGGAAAACCCAACATTAAATACAAATATTTTTGGTTCTAAACTTTTGTATTTTATTACAATTCACATAAAGGTTAGAAAATATGAAATAAATAACGTACTTTTTATTACATTAGAAACTAATTTTGTATAGACTACTATATTGTAAATCATTACTTTACGGGTAGCGAAGCACATCGGGTTATAGCTAGTTTTATATAAATATAAAGTCACTTCTTCAATTAAGGTTATTATTGCAATAAATTACAAAATGTTGACTTAAATTTTCAAATAAAAATCGTTGTCTATTAGATCTGAAAACATTTTTATACATAGAAAATGTTCTTTCGACATCAATTGATGTTATAGGTGCAAATTTAAAAGATAATATTGCTTTAACGCTTAGAACGGTTAAGTTTGAATTAGAACTAAAATTTGATATTTAGATGGAGCTATTATTAAAATAGTGCTTATTTTATATTAAAAAATGCCATCTTTTTATCAGTTTTGAATTTTAAACAAAGGAAGTAAACAACAGCGAAAAATAAGTAAGACAAAATTTGTTTTTGATAAAGTCAAAATATGCTATTAAACTGTAAAATATGCTCAAAAGCGCAAAAATATGACATAAATATGCTCTTAAAACAAATATATGCATAAATATGCATTTAAGGGTAAAATATGCAAAAATATGCACTAACAAATCGATGCCAAAATTCTTAAATAGTTCTGAATCGTGTAAATATCTTATCCATGTGCCCATTAGACTCACCAGAAAAAACATGCATTTGCATATTTTGGTTTCCCTGATAATAACCTAATAACCAGTTAGGTAGCTAGTAAGGTCATTGACTTTATGTAACCGGTATTTGAATCCAATTCGTTGACTACTTTCGACCAGATATCAGAGAGTCTCATTGTAATCCAAAGGGGTCATGCATATGTTAAAATAACTATTCACGTAGCTAGTTAGGTAACTAGTTATTGTCCTTAATGAATTGCATTGATGAATTGAATTGGATATGTATAACTATTTTATATCTATGTACATACATATGTATGTAAGTACAACTTTTTATAGAATACAAAAAGACAAAATGAGATTCGGAGGGTTAGCCTTATTTATAAACAGTGAGTGATAAAAGTGAATATAATTTTCAATTTTCTATCTTTACAATACATACTTATTAACAAAATAAATAACCGAGCTCATAATTTATTAACCATATATTGTTAACAATTTTACTTAATTATTACCCCCATTAACACGAAGTCTGGTTAGGAGCTAACTAACAGTTATACTATACAAGGAACATTAGTATGTCTTTAAGTCTGCACAATTATGTCTGTTAATTTTAGAAGTACAGTGAAAAAATATGTACTAAGACCAATATTTCCATGTAATCATTAATTCTAAGAGGTAGCTGGAACAACTTTGTTTTTTTTATTATTGTTTTGTTACTCAGTATATATACAATTTATTCACATGATGTGTAAAAGATTTGTAAATATGTACATATGTACACTAGGTATATAACTATTGACAATTTTTGCAAATATGCAAATTGGCATAGCATAGTCGTATAGAGTATTAAAAAATATAAAAAACCACGGTATTATTTTTTCGCGGTTGTTAAAAAAGTACACGCACCAAACGCAATAAAGTTTTTCATGCATTATTTTCAATTATTTTGAAATACAATATATTGTTACGAAATTGTACTTGAATTCAAATATAACGATTTTAACGGCTGATTTAAAAGTAGCATAATGCTTTCAAATAAGAGTGCTGTAATGGCAGACTGTAACATATCTGTGGGCATTATTAAATAAAAGCTTTCAGTTGATTCAATCGTAAGTTGGCAAAGCTGTATTCGATTTCGAATATTCAGTTAAAGAACATTGTAAAAAGTACACCACAGATGGCGTATGTATTAGAAACCTCTAGACAGTTAAAGAGCTTTCTAGATGGTAATGCAGTGTTATAAATAGTGGCAAGGTTGCAGTCGTGATGGAGTTTATCAGAGTGCTTTTCGAATAAACATCATCTGAGTGCCTTAATGTGTGTTGTGTTTTTTTCAAGTAAATTCGTGTACATTATAAATTGTGTCTGTAATTCTGAGAATTTATAAACCTGTATAAAAACATTGAGTGGCTATTTAATTCTGTGGTTGTTGTACATCCCAGGAAAAATTTTGTGAATTTTTGTAATGACCACTAGTTATTTCATGCATTCTTTTGTAAGGAGTGGTGGTTACCCAGCACATTATTTTATTTACTAGAATAAGTACTTATTTTTATGCAGGCTGGTAATGAACTTTTGCATTTAGCACAGCTATCTAGTGTGTTTGACTGGAAAACGGGAGGTTAGTGGTTCGCCACCTGTCAAAGCCATTAATTTTTTTGTTCATATCATATTCATTTATATGTTGATGTTAAAACTATTGTTAACTTACAATAAAATAACTCGTACATGGAGCAGTGAGTTAGCAGCTTGACTATCAAACACAAGCAAATAATGTAACTGTTCGATTCCCACACAAGGCAAAAAAATATTTTAAATAAATAAAGAGTTGTTACAATTTTTAAACTACTAAACGGCTTTTATTTGCAATCAAAAGTATCCGGTTTATTTAAAGGAAATAAACCAGCGTTTTGAAAAGGTTAAAACGTAACAATATTTTATTCTAATAATAACCGCGTAGATACTTCAAAAGATAATTTTTAAATAAGGGAAGTATCCCTCATACTTGCAAACAAAATATTTAATTATTTATATAAATTTTCAGAGAAAAAAAAAATTTGTTTTATTTTAGAAATCGGTGTTGGTGCGTGATTTTTTTTGATTCCAAATGACCTAAAAAAATGATTTTCATTACTTATACAATATTACCCGTCACGTGGTGGTATGCCAAAAATTTCACCAAAATTAGTTATATCCCTAATGTACACATTGCTACATAGACATATACAACATTGCCTATAGTTTATATTAGAGTATATTTGTAAATAATTGTCTATCATACATATGACTGTCTGTCTCTCAATAGATGTATGTATGTATGGATGTATCTATGTAAATATTTGTTATTCATACGTCTGCTTTCTTAGCAAGCAACCAGACCGACCGAACGACTGCATGTATTTCTGGCTGTCAGTCTCCATTTAGGTGTAACATTCATCTCCTCATTGAAATAAAAAATAAAGGCTAAGTATTTGATTTAATATAGGAGGACAATTTGCTCGAGGAACCCTAACTGCTCGTACGTATATTTAGTTGTATGTGTTTGTATGTTTATGTTTGGAAGAAAAATTAAACTTTTTACATATTTTCTATTTTATTTGTTTCTTTCCTCATCAAACATTCTCATAATACCAATCCTTTCTAAAAAAAAATTCTTCTAAATGGTACTTCGACTTTTCAAGCAATATCCACTTGTAGCTAAGTATTCCATCATATTGTGACTGATGGAAAACTATTTATATGATTTGTGTTGTTTTCTTTCTATTTTTACAAGTATTCAGAAAAATGCCTTTTTGAACAGGGTGAAAAAACAAACAATAAATTTAACATTGACAATTATAAAGTCTATGATCAAATAATAGGATTATATCTGAAAGAAAAAAAATAATTTTTACATTTCAAATATTTAATGCGCTTAAAATTGTTAAAATGACAATAACTTGTTACATCTACAAAAACATACAAACACAGTTAAATTAATTCCGGGTTCAACAATTTAGACTACACGTTAGGGATATAACTAATTTTGGCGAAATATTTGGCATACCACTACGTGATGGCCAATGTTGTATAAGGAATGAAAATCACCTTTATACGTCATTTGGAATCATAAACATCACGCACCAACTCCAATTTCTAAAATTCACCAAATATTTTTTTTTCTGAAAAATTATATAAATAATTTAATTTTTTCTTTTGCAAGTGTGAGGGATACTTCCCTTATTTAAAAATTGTCTTTTGAATTATGTCCGCAGTTATTATTAAAATAAAATATATTGTATTTCAAAATAATTGAAAATATTGACTAAAAACTTTATTGCGTGAACTTTTTTAACAACCGCGCAAAAATAATACCGTGGACTTTAATATTTTTTAACGCTCTATTTAACGCGACTATGCTATGCCAATTTGAATATTTGCAAAAAATGTCAATAGTTATACCCCTACTATACATGTAGTTCACATTTTAACTGAACTCTTAAGTATTTCAACTTTGGCTTTGTGTTGCCCAGTATTTTATGCAATACAGGATGGGCCACCTTCGACTGACTGATTTGAAAAGGTTATAACTAGGGGGCGGATTTTCATGCATTTATTATTGTAAAATATGCGCCTAAAATATGCTTCAAAAAAATCAAAATATGACCTAAAAACTTAAAATATATGCGCTTATATTTTAGTACATAAACATAAAGTAATTAACCATGATTCGCGCGATGTCCAAAAAAATACATAACAGTGTTCCCAACAGTTAGGACTCATTAAATTATACCAGGAATTAATATGGCTAAACTTTTAAAATTATAATTGTTCTTCTGAGAAAACGATAAATATATATATTAATTAATCTTGGTATGAATGAATGTCAGTATATTGATCGTGATGTAAAGTAGCATACAATCTTAATTTTGATCTCAGTTAAGCAAGTAGTAAATGTTTCCCTTATATACAGTAATTGTCACTAATGTCTGATCACTTGGCTGACTCCAATTTATATATTTTAGGTAATTTTTTATGTGCTATTACATTATACATCCCATGTTATCTAGCGTAAAGACAATTGTCACTGAAGTGTCTCTAAGTAATCTATAGTGTAGTCACTTTAAATTGTTTACTGCATTTGTCTCTAAGTTATCCAAAAGGGTCAATTAATCCCCAGTTACGATATGCTAGTCACGTAGCTAGTTATGTAACCGGTTGTCACCATAAATGATAGGAAAATCACTAGTTCAGTAGAACTGCTGGGAAATGACTGTAAGGAGCGGTAACTGTGTATGTAGAGTTAAGAAGTCATTCGATAACGAAATCTCTTATTAATCGGAATTGCAATGAAAACTATTATGACTGTTTTCGATACATTTAATGAATTTTTGATACTTAGAAAAAAATCTAAAGTTTTTTGAAGCAAAATGTTTGAAATGGTAATTGTCAACTGCTGATAGAGAAATGAAGAACTTAATGCCAGTTTCTCGATGTCGAAAGAAGTAAGTCTATAACATTCAATGCTATTTCTATAACAAAAACGACAAAAAACTTTTTGTCCAGACAATATATTGCCCATTGTCGACAAAAAATTATATTTTTATTAAAAACTTGGATTATATGCATTATATGATAAATATGCATTTTGAAGTAAAATATAACAAAATATGAATTATCAACAAAATATGCAAAAATATGCACTAACAAGTCGATGCCATTTTACAGCAAAATGTGCGATTCGTATAGATAATTGGTCTACATTGTATTTGGACGTTCGAGAAAAAACATGCATTTGCATATAAATCCGTCCCGTAGTTATAACTTTTCTCATAGGGTAACATAGAGACGAAACGTAATTGTCAAAAACCTATCTCTTGCAACAAAAAAATACATGCTAGACAATGTTTTTTGTGTTGGTGTATCAAACATATGATTTGTTGTATTTTTGTTTGACAAATCTGAGTGTCTCGTCTATATGTATAATTGATCTATGACTTTTTTATTTTTACAGTTTTTTTTTTTAATTTTACGATTTTTAAATTAAATTTTTTTTTTAGAAATTTAAAAGCTTTTGAAATTTTATATGGTTTTTAAAGCTTTTCTTTTTTTTAATTCTTCATTTACATAACCGAGCCCTTAAGGGCCTTTTTACCTTTTTACCATTTTTAAATTAAACCAATTTTGCATCACTGATATAATGGTTATAGTTTGTTTTTTGCAAAATCAAATTCTTAATATAGATTCAGATACGAAAAGAGAATTAAAGATTCATTGCAGACTGACTGATCTGTTTTCCGAAATTCAGAATCGCAAAGTTTAATGACAAGAAAAGATGCAATTGAAGCTCCTAAAAATTCTTCGATTTCGTCCTATTCACTAGATTAATTCTAGTGATGAAAATGATATTGATAGTGATGAAAGTGACGTTGAACCAATTCCAAACCGATTCAGACCTAATTGATATTCAGTGATTCAGATTAATCATGCATATTTACAGAATTTCCTTAAAAAAATTGTTAGCTCATTTTTTTAGATCATTTTCACTTTTTCTATAATTATAAATATTTTTGTTTATTTTTTTAAAGTAATTTGTTTTTATTGTTTAAGTAAATTAAATAAATATATTTTTGTTGATTTTTTTATGCGATTTTGGTCTGATTTTTTAACTAAAATCTGAATTTATACGGTTTTTCAGAATTTGGGAACGAATCATTAGTTTTTATATGAAGCTAGAGTATCGTTTTATGCGAATTCAATTTGTGCGATTTTTTTGGAACGCATCTATCGCATAAAACGAGACCTGAGTGTAATGTCATATGATGACAACGCAAGAACTTGTACAAATTTTGCATGCGAGATAAAATGACAAATTTTTGAACAATCTCATTATGAGCGATGGAGCACATTTTCATTTAAATAGATATGTTAATAAACAGTCCTGCCGAATTTGGGTTACCCAAAATCATACAGCAGTGCATCAGTGGCAAGTACGCCCTCTCAGACGCATGGTTTAGAATTATAGCTGATAAGAGTTATCGATCCATATCCGGGGTGGAATATCGGACCATGTTAGAAAATTTATTAGGAAGTTCTCAATAATCTTGACATATTATGTATTCCTTCAAAAAAAATCAATGAGTCAATCGAATCATTAACATGATTTATTATTTAACCAGTCAATTCTGGTTTGCATACTAACTGCACTTAAATTAAAGCACAACTTGTTTAATGAGTATCACTGGCCTAATAAGGGACCAGATATCAATTAGGTCGCTTTGGGATACGCTTATGTCTGTACCATTATTTACAATAAATCTAAAGCAATTTTAAAGTAAAAACAATTTTCGCTTGACAAATATGAACATTTTTGTTTATACTTTCACTTAAGTTCCAAAGACAAATTTTGATTTACGTTTTGAAGCCACAAAGTGAATGCAACAACATGTCATTGTAATCTGTTCTCATCATTCTAACGTACTTTAAGTGGATAAATACCATCCATGAAAGAACCACTAAAATCCTTTAACATGACACGAACATACACACATCCACTATTTTTACACTTAAAGCAGGCCTTGGAAAAATGTTTGTTCCATAAAAGAAACAATTTTAAAAATGCCCAACATTTTTAGAAAAAAATTTAAATTCAGTTGGATGAATGATGAGAACAGATCTCAAACGACAAACAACATTTACACAATATGAAGTGTAAAAAAAGCATATGGAAAGTATGTATCACAGTGTAGCTTCTTTTTTGTTTAGATGAAAAAGAGAATTTTTACCACAACATTTACACACAGGAACACACAAATCTTTATCGCCCTTACATTTAGTATTTTATAGTTTTGCCACTAAAAGGAAAAACATAAACCAACCACCCTCATTGTATATGTTTTTTAGTTGTGGCACCAAATCAAAATGAGCTCATGGGCACCACGATGCAATAATTTCATTTTTTTACTACTTTTCGATGTAACGAGGATGTGTGAGTGTGTAAAATAAAAATCCATATTGCATTGCTACTACGTTGTTGTGCCACAATCAGGCAAGTGTAGTTTGATGATAATAATCACTTCAACTTGTTTTACAGTCAGCACAGTCTTGCCACATGAGTAAACTTTTAATATGAAATATGCAAAATTTTTACTAAATATTTCATTTAAGCAGTTCAAACTATTCCCCAAAATCACAAAATAATAATAAATGCATTCCTATAAAAAACACAGTTTTGACATTTGTAATTCACAAAGTCTTAGACATGAATTTGTATCTATCTAGGATAATATTAACCCGTTTCTAGAAATTCTAAGTAAAATTTTTAGATTATAAAAGATTTCATTCAAATTTGAAATCTTTAAACCAATCTCTGACAACACTACTGAGCCTGACACTTTTTAACAGAGAGGTTTTGCAGCAGAAAAGCAACAGCAACAACAATGATAACAATGGAACAAACGTTTTGCAAGTGACACCAAACACTTTAAATTTCGTTACTTTCACTTCTGTTTTTCATGGTTTTTTGCATTTTAAATATTAACGACAATGACCAGAATTCCGCTTTCTGAACCACGTTTAATTCTACACGAATGTGTGGTGTAGCTGCTGCTGTTGTTCTTGATTTAATAAACGAATATTTATGTCACTGTAGCAACCATTGCTGCACACTATGTACATATGTACATATGTTTTGTAATAGGTTGAATTGTACTGCTTTCATACATATTGACTACAGTTTTAATATGTTACAATCAAAATATACTTTAAAATATATTATAAAAGTGATATACTTCTGATTATATATAAAATAAATTTAAGGAATAGAATATTTTCAGAATGTAACAAATTATATGCCTAATATGTTTATATCGAGCCCTTAGCGCCAAATTTATTTTCATAAAATAATAAGAAATACGTATATTTTTAATTACGTGTTGCACATAAATGTGCAAATGGGGCTAAATTGTTTTGAATGCACGTAAGTACATTATAGCCACCTAAAAGTTTCTTCGGATTTGACAGACTTTTCCTTCGGTTTTGACATTAACTTAAGCTAGCTTATGCATATTATAGTTGGGCCTTTAAGCTCTCTAACGTATATATTTTTTCTCTATTTTCCTTATCTATCTATCTATATCAGTGTTGACAATGACCAGTGTCAATGAACAAAATGATGGACAATTTTCACTTGCGAAGATTTTAATTTATCCAGGAATTGGATATATGAAATTATTAAAGCAAAGTCAGCAATCTCTTTTTTTTAGTGAACTTTTCTAATTTAATGAATTCTTGAGATCAGTCAAATATGTCAATCCCAAAAAAGATTTTAACAAATATTAATCAATGTTCATTCGGAGATTATTCCATTGGAAATTTTTACATTTCTATTAAAAATTTAACAATATTTAAAAAAACTAGCACCTACAGTGGGGAGCTCAAATGAGTACATGTTTCTATTTTGTGCACTTCTTATGGAATAAAAATAAAACTAATAAAGCAAATCCAAAAATTTGTTCTGTCATTTATTTTAAGTTTAATATGTGATCAAATGAATTACAATTCAAAACAAAAAACATCCAGTTCTAAATAAAAAAAACACAAAACTAAAGTAACTCGCATGTACTCAATTTTGCACCCCACAATAACTTTAGGGAAGATTTGCATTTTTTAATTTTTTTTTTTTCAAATAAATTATTTTTTACGTAAATAAATTATTACACGCGTTGGCATATTTTCTATCAATTATTCATTAACTTTATTTGGAATAATCTCTCTCGTACTCAATCCGATGCTAACGCTCGTACAAATTGGTAGGAGTTAATCGGTATTGAAAAATAATAACAATAGACCTCAAATTTTACATGAGTAATTCCGCGGTTTGTATAAAAGCACTGAGAAACTCATTTTCGTATTTAAATAGAACTTAAATATAATTCATATTTAAATACGAAGTCAAAAACTGGCTCTAAGTAGACTAATATAATTTTTTGATCGTATGCGCCATAATCAATGGAAAAATAAAATAATTTTTTAGTAGTCGGTCACTAACTAAGAAGAAATTATAATATCTTGTGTCAAAGCATTCTAAATTTTATGTTTCTATGGCTCGATATGAATCTAGTTATCATATTTCTATAACCAATTTTAAAAGCGATGTCACGTTCTTCGACCTGCACAGTATTGAGTTGTATTGCACGCAGTAAACATCTGTGCAAGCAAGTTGACTGGCTAGATCGCAGGATATTTGTGGGTTATTTGATAATTATCCAAAGCATACAATGTATGAACAATAATCATAAAATGGCAAAAAAAAAAAATATCTTATATAATACATAGTACAAATTTCGTGGTAATATTACCAATTTTTCAATAAACGATTCATTCAAAAAAAATGGTATAAATTGGAAGTAAGTCTCAATTGTTTTTTATAATTTAAAAGTAAATTTTTAATTTAGCTCAAGTTCATTTATTATAATTACTCTGTAGTAACTCAAAGAACACCACTTTAAATTAATTTTTTGACAATTGGCAAATTTGAATGCTTTTTATTTATAGAAATTTAATGGTCTGAAATTCAAATGATAAATGTTTAAATAATTTCTCTTCTGGATGGAAAAAATAAGAAATTTTTGAAATATTAAACTTAAAATGGAGTTCATACATCATTTAAAGTAACAATTTTGACTTAATCATAAATTTTTCAATTCATTTAACATTACTTTGAAGGAAATAAAAAGAAATGTGAGAAATTATTTTTATAATTCATCTTCGTTTCTTCTGTTGTGTTGTTTTCTCAGCTTTCAATATTCTTATGTACTGGATAAAATGGAATATTATTTATTTTAAAATGTTCTTGTAAATATATAAAAATACTAATAATTCATTTGTTTTTGTTGTTGCTGTCGCTGTTCTTGTTAAATTTTACATTTTCTATGGCTTGTTAACTATAAGAGACCAAAATGATTCTAATAATTCATTTTTAGCCACGTTATTTTCTACTATTCTGTGTTGAATTTTATTCCATCCATCCATTCATTCATTCTCAGTAGCAGTAGCAGCAGCAGCAGCAGAAGTACTAATGTTTTGTAATAATCATCAAAATTTATCACTCGAAAATGTGCACGAGAATACAAAACAAGAATACTCACAATCATCACAATGCCCGAAGAAGTACAATACAAAACTTTAATTTGAAATTGGATTGAGATTTTTGAGGAAGACATACAAGATGAAAAACCGAAAAAAAAACATCATGAAAAATGTAATTAGTTCTTAAACGTCTTCAAATATTGTACGATAAATGATAAATTATTATTTGTCTAAATGCAAAAGAATGAGAGAAAAAAAAACCAAGAAAAAGTTAAATGGCAAATGAAATACATCTAGGCAAAAAGTCACAATCATGGCCAGAACATAGAACCGTTTCATTTCGTATTAGATATTTTTCTTTTGCTATTTATTCAATGTTAATTCATGCATTTAATATGCAGTTGATAAAAATATCCTTATTTATTTAAACTGAAAACGATTCCCATAAAGCAAATAAAACACAGAACCGAACAAAACAGTAATAGACAAATGGCTTTTAGCCATTTTGACAAATATGCTGAACATTGTTTTGCAAACAACAACAGCAACAAAAGTCAAGAAGCAGATCTTATAGATTTTAATAACTAAAAGTCCATTCTCTGCTAAACAAAAAGACAACAAACAAAATTCAGTTTTGATGACATTTGTGGTCGTTTTAAAAACAACTTTAACTTTATATATGGGGCATTTCATGTCAAGTGAACCAACTTTTGAAATCGATGTCTTCCGATCGGGATGAAATTTGCACCAAGGTTAGCTCTATTGGATAGTAACTCAGACACAATTTTTCAACAACATCGGTCGAGAACTCTCTGAGTTATAGGGGGTAAAATTTTGACAATTTGGTCAAACAGGGGTTTGTTCTTATCCATGTAACTTATTACCTATTGTTCTTAGCAAAATGTGTCCCAAATAGTATAGATAGCTATTTCTTCGATCTTTCGAAAAAAAATAAAAAATTTTTAATATTTTTTTTCCGAAATCAAAAACTTTTTTGACTTTTTTTTAAAATACGCCCTATTTTTTTTTTTTTTTTTTTTTCTTAAAATAAAGTTTAGATATTTTCCTTGAACACCTACTTGGTCGCTTAGTGGGATGCGAGTGGGATATCTATCAAAATAAATATTTTGTAACTCAAAATATAAAATTTTTGACTTTTTTTGCAAAATCAAAAACTTTGTTGACTTTTTTTTTTCAAAATGGACCCTTTTTTAATCTTTTTTTTTAGGTCAAACAAAAGCCTAGATATTATCCTTGAAGACCCTTTTGGTCGCTTAGTGGGATGCGAGTGGGATATCTATCAAAATAAATATTTTTTAACTCAAGACTTACAATTTTTGACTTTTTTTTTGCAAATACGATTTTTTTTCCAAATGGGCCCTTTTTTTAAAATTTTTTTTGTAGTCAAAAGAAAGCTTAGGTCCTTTCCTTTAAGATATTTTTAGTCCCATAGTGGGATGCGAGTAGGATATCTATCAAAATAAATATTTTGTAACGCAAGACATACAATTTTTTAATTTTTTTTTGCAAAATCAAAATTTTTTTCCAATATGGGCCCTTTTTTAATTTTTTTTTTTTGCTCAAAAGAAAGCCTAGGTCCATTCCTTTAAGATATTTTTAGTCCCTTAGTGGGATGCGAGTGGGATATCTATCAAAATAAATTTTTTAAAAATTTTTTATTTTTTTTTTTAAATATTTTTTTTCGAAAGATCGAAGAAATAGCATATATACATATATATATATGGGGCATTTCATGTCAAGTGAACCAACTTTTGAAATCGATGTCTTCCGATCGGGATGAAATTTGCACCAAGGTTAGCTCTATTGGATAGTAACTCAGACACAATTTTTCAACAACATCGGTCGAGAACTCTCTGAGTTATAGGGGGTAAAATTTTGACAATTTGGTCAAACAGGGGTTTTTACTTATCCATGTAACTTATTACCTATTGTTCTTAGCAAAATGTGTCCCAAATAGTATAGATAGCTATTTCTTCGATCTTTCGAAAAAAAATATTTAAAAAAAAAAAAAAAAAAATTTTAATATTTTTTTTCCGAAATCAAAAACTTTTTTGACTTTTTTTTAAAATACGTCCTTTTTTTTTTTTTTTTTTTTTTTCTTAAAATAAAGTTTAGATATTTTCCTTGAACACCTACTTGGTCGCTTAGTGGGATGCGAGTGGGATATCTATCAAAATAAATATTTTTTAACTCAAGACTTACAATTTTTGACTTTTTTTTTGCAAATACGATTTTTTTTCCAAATGGGCCCTTTTTTTAAAATTTTTTTTGTAGTCAAAAGAAAGCTTAGGTCCATTCCTTTAAGATATTTTTAGTCCCTTAGTGGGATGCGAGTGGGATATCTATCAAAATAAATATTTTGTAACGCAAGACATACAATTTTTTAATTTTTTTTTGCAAAATCAAAATTTTTTTCCAATATGGGCCCTTTTTTAATTTTTTTTTTTGCTCAAAAGAAAGCCTAGGTCCATTCCTTTAAGATATTTTTAGTCCCTTAGTGGGATGCGAGTGGGATATCTATCAAAATAAATATTTTGTAACGCAAGACATACAATTTTTTAATTTTTTTTTGCAAAATCGAAATTTTTTTCCAATATGGGACTTTTTTTTAAAAAATTTTTTTTGCTCAAAAGAAAGCTTAGGTCTTTTCCTTTAAGACCTATTTTGTCACTTAGGAAGATGTGAGTAGGATATCTATTAAAATAAAAATGTTGTAACTCAAGACATTCAATTATTGACTTTTTTTTTGCAAATTCGAATTTTTTTTCAAAATGGGCCCTTTTTTAAAAATTTTTTTTTAGTCAAAAGAAAGCTTAGGTCCATTCCTTTAAGATATTTTAGGTCCCTTAGTGGGATATCTATCAAAATAAATATTTTGTAACTCAAGATATACAATTTTTGATTTTTTGGCAAAATCAAAAACTTTTTTGACTTTTTTTTAAAATGGGCCCTTTTTGTAATTTTTTTTTTGCTATAAAGAAAGCTTAGGCCTATTCCTTTAAGATGGTTTTGATCGCTTAGTGGGATGCGAGTGGGATATATATCAAAATAAATGTTTTGTAACTCAAGACATACAATTTTTGTGTTAAAACATTTATTTTGATAGATATCCCACTCGCATCCCACTAAGGGACTAAAAATATCTTAAAGGAATGGACCTAGGCTTTCTTTTGAGCAAAAAAAAAAAATTAAAAAAGGGCCCATATTGGAAAAAAATTTTGATTTTGCAAAAAAAAATTAAAAAATTGTATGTCTTGCGTTACAAAATATTTATTTTGATAGATATCCCACTCGCATCCCACTAAGGGACTAAAAATATCTTAAAGGAATGGACCTAAGCTTTCTTTTGACTACAAAAAAAAATTTAAAAAAAGGGCCCATTTGGAAAAAAAATCGTATTTGCAAAAAAAAAAGTCAAAAATTGTAAGTCTTGAGTTAAAAAATATTTATTTTGATAGATATCCCACTCGCATCCCACTAAGCGACCAAAAGAGTCTTCAAGGATAATATCTAAGCTTTTGTTTGACCTAAAAAAAAAGATTAAAAAAGGGTCCATTTTGAAAAAAAAAAGTCAACAAAGTTTTTGATTTTGCAAAAAAAGTCAAAAATTTTATGTTTTGAGTTACAAAATATTTATTTTGATAGATATCCCACTCGCATCCCACTAAGCGACCAAGTTGGTGTTCAAGGAAAATATCTAAACTTTATTTTAAGAAAAAAAAAAAAAAGGACGTATTTTAAAAAAAAGTCAAAAAAGTTTTTGATTTCGGAAAAAAAATATTAAAAATTTTTTATTTTTTTTTTTAAATATTTTTTTTCGAAAGATCGAAGAAATAGCTATCTATACTATTTGGGACACATTTTGCTAAGAACAATAGGTAATAAGTTACATGGATAAGAAAAAACCCCTGTTTGACCAAATTGTCAAAATTTTACCCCCTATAACTCAGAGAGTTCTCGACCGATGTTGTTGAAAAATTGTGTCCGAGTTACTATCCAATAGAGCTAACCTTGGTGCAAATTTCATCCCGATCGGAAGACATCGATTTCAAAAGTTGGTTCACTTGACATGAAATGCCCCATATATATGTATGTATATCTATCAGTTACCCAGCACTTTTGTGTAATTTACTAGTAATTTTATCTAACGCTAGTATAATAACAAATAGATTACAAATCTGTGGCGGTATGGAAAAACTAGGTAACTCCATTGAACATATTTCACTAATTATTAAATATGAATTTATGTTATTATGCATGCGCATTAAACAAAACATAATTTTCAATAATGTTAAAGATTTCTAGAAAATCGATGGCAGTTTCCAAAAATAAATTTTTTTCAATTTATTTTTATATTTTACGAAATTAAGACAACTTTAGTAATCATTTGTGGAAACCCAATTTTTCCAAAAACAAACTGAAATCAAGTCGGAAAAAGCTCACGAGAAGTTTTATTCAATCTTTAAAACTCTAAATTAGTTATAGACACTAAAGTGGCAATTGACATGACGCTAGATTACCTGAGATGTATGTATGTATGTATGTATGTTTGTCAAATGACCCAAAATATATAAATTGGAGTCATCCAAGTGATCAGAAATTAGTTAGAATTACTGTCTCCAACTCCCATTAACACGAATTCTGAATATGTGTTAACTAATAGTTACACTGACGGATAAAATTATTTTTGTATGCAAATTGTCAGTACAACTATTAGTTAACACTTAACCAGACTTCATAATAAGCTACGTTTCTGCATACACAGTAATCGGCACCGAAAACGAAATTCCATACATTTACACCGAAAAAAGTTCGTTTCAGAAATCGGCAACGAAAATTGGTAACGAAACGGCACCGATCAGTAACGAAAAACCTGTCATTTGGGGCTGGAATGAAAACAACTTCGATGCTGTAAGAACGAAATTGTTTTAATTATTTTTTTATTTCAAATTTAAAGATTTTGTCAAAAATAATGAAATTCTATCCAAAATTAAAAAATAATTTCGTTTCTGTTTTATGCCGCAGCGCACCCAACTGAAACGAAAACAATTCAGAAACGAGACGGTGACGAACACAAACGTTTTTCAGTTTTCGTTATCGGCGCCGATTACGGTGTATGTGGAAACCCAGCTTTAATGGGGGTATGGAATACATTGACTACTTCGAAAACTACTGGGTACTTCGTTGTAACTACCATAATAAGGATAATGAGCAGGACGATGATGATGACTCAATGCATTGCTGAGTTGCTCCAACCTAACAAACTCTAAGTTAAACGTCTTCAAAACAACGGTTTATTTATTTGAAACTTGAATCTCAGGTTTGTATTTCCAATTTTAAGTGTATATTAATTTTGATGGTGTTTTTTTGTTGTAATAACTTCGGTAGCTTTGAATTATCGCTATGAAACCAAAGTCTTCAATCACACTTTTATCTTCATCAAAATCCATTACATTTTTCAAAAGGTTTTACACCTATATATATTTAGTGGTTTATAAACTAATTGCATTAAGCCCTTATTTTATATGTCATACAGTTTATTTGCATTTAAATACATTTGAAAATATATCCTCGTCCTTTTATAGTAACAGCAATTGTTTTAAAATCATTAATTCAAACATTTATTTAAGAGTTTAACATCAAATCAATCTCAATGTAACATCAAATCAGAATGTTTGTTGGGCTTTTTGTGGAAACTCAATGGTAAATGGCCCGACCAGCAATACGTATAAAGTATTCGGTCTTGTTTTTACTACAGTTCTTGTTTACAATTTATACCAAACTTGTCCGCAGGATATGTTGCCGTTTTCCAACAACATAAGCAATATTTGCATCATTACATACATCTCTACTGGCTCTTTCTCACTCGCAATAGAAACCGCTATTATTGTACTTTCAATACAATTTTATTTTTCTAAAAACAAACGTACAATCAAATAACCGGGCAGAGTTTGAAATAACGTTTTTTTCTTACAATGTTTCCATTGTTAGTCCTCAGCCTACGAGGCTTTTTTTTTTTTGTTAAATGGAAACCAACTTTAAATAGAGATTGTGAGTATTAAACAAATACTGAAACATATTTGTAAATGCGAAGGAAATGCTTTACTTCCCAGTAGTTCTAGGAGACAGTACCGAACTAGTGATTCTACCCATCATTTAGGGTGGGAGCTAGTTACTTCAATTGCCACGTGACTAGTCATTTTAACACGGGCATGTCCTAATCTCTTTTTGATTATAATGGGACTGTCTAATAGCTGGACCAAAGTAGGCAACGCATTGGATTCACATACTGGTTACATAGCGTCAGTTACCTTGCTCGTAGAACTACTGGGTAATGTTAATTTTAAGTGTGAATGTAAGTGTACGATTTTATGATTAAGTGTGAGTGCAATTACAAGTGAGTATTTTCAAATGCAGACATTTTTATGGTTATATACTTACAATGAATGAGTGTATAGTATAAGAATGTTGATTTATTCTATATTCATTATTTCTTTTGGTTTCTTATACTTGTAGTGATTGCGTTATTTATTATTTTTTTTTTTAATTAAAAATAAGAATTTTAAAAACTGGAATATTTATGAATATTTTTCTAAAAACCCAACAAAAATATACATATATTTAAATATGTAAAATATAAACAGTTAGTAATGGCTTCAAGGATACATTGCATCTCGCATTTGCAACAATATCGTCATAACTAAAATATTGTAATTTTTATTAAATTGTTTGTTTGCACTAAATATTTTAACATATAAAGGATTATGGAACACTTATCGGAATATTCAGAAACAAAAATGAAACGATGTGCATGAATTGTACTTTGTATTAACGAGCATTAACATTTTACTTTTTGGACCTTAAACGTAACAACAGAAGTAAAATCATGTGTTTGAAGGGGCCTTTAACAATGTGAAACCCGAGTCGATCCTTAAGGCTTTGTTTAGTTTGGTTAAACTATTTGCTTCATTGTCTATTGTATAAATACTAGTGGAGGCTTCATAGTCTACATGATCAATGTAGTGTTAAACGGCGGTGCAGTGGTTGAGGTACTACAGGTTATGCACTGTAAAGATGGCAAGACAATTGAGATTATGAGCTTAAACATTCCTTCCAATGACTTCTGTAGAAGTTTTCATGATGAAGACGAACACCTGTTTTGCCCTAATTTATCGGGGACTGCGATAATAGGTGATCATGTTCTGGCGAATAAATGGAAGGTTGATATTAGGAAGATGGATTGGGTTAATTCGGCGTCGAATCCCACACCGATATGTGGTGGATCTGTTTGAGGCTGAACATGATACTTTAGGGTATCATAAAGGGACCAATTCTAGGACCCAAGTGAGCCGGTGTTACTGGCCTTTACAACCTAACCTAAACTAGAGATTTAGATAAAATAAATTCAATAAATAATAGAAATACTTAAATACATTTCACAAAAAACGACATTTTGAGTTAAGCCGTTCCTGTCACAAATAAGCAAATTAATGAAGCCCTACAAAATAGAAGCACAAATACAATATTTGGAATAAAAATATGTGAAATATACATTGACTATATAGAAATTCAAATATAATACTTACTTGGAAGAGTGTAAACTCTAAGCACATAAATAAATTACAAATTACTAATTTTAACAATTAACTAAAAGTTTAACACCAGTGTTGTAATTTTATTTCAAATGGCTTGTGATATATTTAAATGGAAAAATCCTTTGGTTAAATTAAGTATTTATGCCAACGCACATGTAGTTCAAAAACCACCAACAATTTATTGTAATTTTCTATTTACATTTTTGTAATTTTCTAACAAGAGCGTAATTAACAACAAATAGAAAAAAACTTTATGTACGACCTTGTTTCATTCCGGATGAAGGGTTTCAAATACAGGCATTCAAGAAATAAATAAATATGGGGAAGGGAGAGAGAGAGAGAGAGAGAGAAAGAGAAATAATACATCTCTTAATTGCCAATTCATTTTTTATTTACAAATGACATTTTTTCTGTTTAGGGTTTTATTTCAATCCATTAAAAAAAATAAAAGAAAAACTGTTTACAAAATGACTTTATTTTGATCCTTAATTCAACAAAAAGTTTCAACACAAAAAGTTAAATGAAAACGAATACGAAGCAGTTAACAATTTAATTATAAACCTTAGCCCATTAAATTGAATTAAATAATTAATTTTAAACAAAATTGTTTGAGCTTTAAATAGAAGAGATTATTGGGTGACCCTCAACATTGGGCAATGAAGAAATCCCAAGTAATTTGCTGTAAAAACCAAACAAAAAAACAAAAAAAACAAAAAGGAATGCTTAAAAGTGCAAACACTAACATTAGTGTGACCCTACATATGTATGTACATATATCAGACAATGGAGGCTTAATCTGTATGTAATCTTTTTAGAAAAAACCGAGGGTTCTTAATAAATTTTAAGCTATTTTAGATACTATTAAATAATATTTTAGAAAATACTTCCTAAATATTGGAAGACAGTTCAAAAAATAACTTAGTACAATCACCCGAAAATAAATCATTCGGAATAACTTAAAACATAAAAGGTATTTCTAATATGTTCAAGACTAATTTGTAGACTACAATCGAAACCGATGCAAATCTAACAATCGTCCCAAAAACTACTATTCGGCATAATCCGAAATATTTTTAATATGTTATCAATTTCTAAAGTAATTTAATGCTCTTAAAATTAGAGCATATATCAGTATGTTTTTTGGTATCAGACATCACTATATATAACACTTTTGGGTAATTCTATCTTGAACGGAACACTGTTATTTTTGCTGAGGATTTTTGAATATCTTTAGCTTTGCTTAGAAGTTTGGTAATTTATTGCTTTTTCCATTCTAAGATTTTGGTATCGCTATTCAAATTGTTGGCCTAATCATAAACCGAAACTGAACATTCGGTCGAACTCCACAAAGTTGTGATGTCCGTAGAAAAATACTTTATGTAGGCCTTTACATTTATCATCAAAATTTCAAAATGTTATTTCAATATTTTGAAATCCAGACCTACTTTCTTCAATTCGTTTTCACCAAACAAACTTTGCAACTACTCCACTATAGGTAGTAGAATGTTTATATTGTGTTAGTGTTTATGTTTGTAACGCCCAAAAATGTTTGTCCACATAAAACGGATCAATCCATAATTTACCATAGCTCCCATATAAGGCCGGCCCACTTCCAAAAATTACTCATCAGAAAAAAATCATTGAAATTTTAATAGACAAGTGATTTGCACATATATTCAGAGTAGGGTATAATATGGCCGGGCTTGACCGACTATACTTTCATACTTGTTTTCTTTTGTTTTTTTTTCTACAAATTGACCAACAAAATAAAAATTTCTTAGGAATTCAAATAATTTGTTTTTGTGAGAAGTTTAGGAACAAAAATTGTAATGAAATACTCAAATGCAAAAAATGTAAGAGAAAACCGACCACAAATTACAACGAAAGTAAATTGAGCTAAATTGTTACAAAGAAGCAAATAAAGAAACCATACAAGCGAATGAACGAACAAACGAAACAACAAATGAATAAATAAATAAATTAAAATTCAATTGCAATTAAATTTAAAAAAAAAATCGTTTTTATTTACTCACCTTTAATCACAGAAAGAAAAATTAAGAAAATTAATCCGCAACGAGGAAAATAATGTCTCGCCTTGTGTTTCTGATGATGATGATGATGATGATGTTGACTGCGATGATGACGGTGCTGGTGGTGATGGTTGCGTTGATGGTGTTCGTAAAGGTTGTGGTGATGTTTCTCTTCGTGGTAATTCTGTTCTTCTATCTGTTGTTCTGAATAAGATAATCTCAATGAAGTTAACGATGGTGGTCTACGTGGTTTTTTGTGATGCTGTTCTTGTTGCTTGAGATTTTGATACATTTTGAATTTGGTTTCTTATTCCAACTGAAAATACTTTTTATATCGTATTTCTTTTTTCTTTGGTTTCTTAGACACTAAACACTTTTGTTAGAAATTGAATTAACAAATTATAATTCGTAACATTACTTGGCTTATTTAAATGTTGTTTATACTCCCTCACACTTGTCCACATGCCAGCCATCGAACACTTCGTTCCACACAGAATAAATATCAAAGCGGGCGTAAGAAATGACTTGACTTTTTCTTCGTTTTTTAATTTTTCTTTATTTCTGTTAAATTGTTTTGCTCACCTCACAAAGTAAAAACTTAAAAAAAGATTCAATTTATTCCAATTCTTTTGATTATTTTATATTCAGCAGGGTGGTTGCTTAATAAGCCCTATTTGGGGGGACTTTAAGAAAAATTAAAATACAACAGCAACAAAAAGTAATAAAGGAAACGACCATAGACTAAAAAGTGCCAACTAACGGTTTTCGTCTTTTTTTTCTATTTTAAGTATTTTATATTTCTTTTTTTTTTGTCAAACTAGTACCACTGGCAACAATGGCTTCTAATGTAGCGTTTTCAGTTATGGGTCTATTGTTGCTGTTCTGTTCTGTCCAGTATCGTTGGGAATGGATTGCTTTTGCTCTTACTTGTCCTTGGTTTTCGTTTTGTTCACTTCCTTTGTGTTTGATTTGGTTGCTAAACACTCTCATGGGTGTAATATTACAACAACAACCAACCAACCTTTACATTTCTTATTCTTGTTTCTTTTAGTAGTATTATATTATTAATATTATTATTATTACTTTTTTTTCTAAAAGAACCTTTAAATGGGACTCTTAGCAACAATGCCGAACAGACTTTGATTTTTTTTTGTTGATTCAAGGATAGTTTTGTTGCTGAGATTTGTTCACTTGTTTCGTCAATTCCTGGAAAGAAAATGAAACAAAATTTTCACTTAGAACCAAATGTATGAATACTCAACAGAAAACAATAGTAGAATAATTATGTGCCTTAAATTTAAATAAACAATTAGATTCATGTATTACACAGTACAACACATTATTTTGGGACTCAATTCTGACAATTGCACGTGAAAGTAGCCCCAAAAATAAGAACTTCTGCATCATTAGTTTTGTCAAGTTGGCTGCCGTATTAATTTAATGGCCATACGAATTTTTTTTCCTCAAGGTGGATTTTTATCACTTTTTCTATATTTTAACACGGTTATATCTCGTATACCGTACGAAATATCTCTTTTGTGGCTGAAGCAAAGTTGTAGATATTGAATAGTAGAAAAAAAAGTGCGGAACATACCTACCCGAAAAAGGTGCATCCAGTGCCTTAAAAATCGCAAAAATGCCAATTTTTTTTTTAATTTTTTTACCAATTTTTCACCTTTTTTGCTCAATAGCTGGATTACAAATCCAATTATGGACTGATCACCATGAAATTAGGTCGTGTGATTTGTGTCTATATAAAAGTTATTTATCATGAATTTTGTATGTATACCATAATTTTTAACAGATTTATTCACTTTAAAGTGATTTTCGGAAGCTGGTCTTATATGGGAGCTATGAATAATTATGGACCGATCATAATAAAATTTTTTGACATGAATTTTGTATATATAAAACTTATTTGGAGCGAAATTTGTGTATATACATTAGAGTGCTCCAAGATTGTATGGACGAAAAAAACTTTCTAGGTACAGGCCGTCCCCCCCTCTAGAATTGTTCTATGTATTGTAGAAACACGTTGTGTAAAATATTAGGATGATAGGATAACGTTAACTTGTGGGTCAACGACGCTGAAGTTTTGAGGTGCATTTACAAGGGGAAAATATGCAATTTTTTCAGTTTTTGTAAAAATTTTGCCATTAAATAATGACTTTTACAATTTAATTTAAAAGAATCGAAATGTGTACGTAATTGTCGTTATAATAAGATATAAAAGACAAAAATTGGTGAAAAAATGTTAAAGTTATTAAAAAATCGCCAGGCCATTACCGTGTCTCAGGCCACTAGAACAAGAAATTTATGAACGAAATTAACATATTTTGAGAAAAATTAAAATAAAAGCTTATTTTTACTTAAAATATATCCATATTTACTTGTATATGAGTTTTTGCCCTCGTAGGATACCGTTAACCTATTCGCAGGTATGACCAAAAAAATTAAAGTACTCTTAAGCGTTAATTTCCATTTTTGTACTGTTATTGTGAATACTAGACTTCATTTTATATTTTTCTTAAGTTTCATCAAAATCGGCCCAAAAATATATATTTCGCTATCTTTCCATGAGGAATTCCAAATATTGAAAAAATTTATATTATTCTGAATAGCTTTTACTTAAAAATCATTACAGTAATGAAATTCTGGTCATTCCCCAAAATATGGCCAAAAAATTAGTTTTTCTCGAAAATCGCAAAATTTATATCGCAGGTACGGAAAAACTATAGGAGGTATTGACATAGTTTTTTCACATTTTTATTCCCTATTATGTTGTCAATAAATCCCCATGTGATGATCAAAAAATTCTGAAATTTGTTTAACAAAATTTTGAAAAATTTTAAATTGGAGTTTTGAAACTGCCGTTAAAAAAATTTAATTTTTTTGGTCATACCTGCGAATAGGTTAACGGTATCCTACTAGGACAAAAACTCATATACAAGTAAATATGGATATATTTTAAGTAAAAATAAGCTTTTATTTTAATATTTCTCAAAATATGTTAATTTTGTTCATAAATTTCTTGTTCTAGTGGCCTGAGACACGTTAATGGCCTGGCGATTTTTTAATAACTTTAACATTTTTTCACCAATTTTTGTCTTTTATATCTTATTATAACGACAATTACGTACACATTTCGATTTTTTTAAATTAAATTGTAAAAGTCATTATTTAATGGCAAAATTTTTACAAAAACTGAAAAAATTGCATATTTGCCCCTTGTAAACGCACCTCAAAACTTCAGCGTCGTTGCGCCACCAGTTAACGTTATCCTATCATCCTAATATTTTACACAATGTGTTTCTACAATACATAGAACAATTCTAGACGGGGGGACGGTCAAAATTCGCAATTTTATTTTTTTGGAGCACTCTAATATACATATATAAATTAAACATTTATGACCGATAAAGTCCAATTTCGGGAGGACATTTGTATGGGGGCTAGGTGATATAATGAACCGATTTCAGCCAATTTCAACAGTTTTCGTCCTTGGGCCGAACAAATTATATGTACCGAATTTGTTTATGATCGGTCCATAATTAGTCATAGCTCACATAAAAGACACGCTTCCGAAAATCACTTTAAAGTGCATAAATCTGTAAAAAATTATGGTATACATACAAAATTCATGATAAATAACTTTTATATAGACACAAATCACACGACCTAATTTCATGGTGATCAGTCCATAATTGCATTTGTAATCCAGCTATTGAGCAAAAAAGGTGAAAAATTGGTTAAAAAATATAAAAAATGGGCATTTTGGCGATTTTTAAGGCACTGGATGCATCTTTTTCGGGTAGGTATGTTCCGTACTTTTTTTCTACTATTCAATATCTACAACTTTGCTTCAGCCACAAAAGAGATATTCCGTGCTAAAATATAGAAAAAGTGATAAAAATCCACCTTGAGGAAAAAAAATTCGTATGGCCATTAAATTAATACGGCAGCCAACTTGACAAAACTAATGATGCAGAAGTTCTTATTTTTGGGGCTACTTTCACATGCAAATGTCAGAATTGAGTCCCAAAGCAATGAACTGAAAAATGTTGTACTGTGTTATTTTGCATGGAAAGGTAGCTTTTAGTTAGTAAACCCGTTAACGCTAGTCTCCATCCACGAGAGTTGGTATTTTCCGAAAACAACACAAATCTTACAAGTATGTGATATGACTTTGTCATTGAATTCCGTGAATTAAATACTTACACATACTTACATACTTGAGATTTAAAGCTTTTCAAGGAAAACGATTAATTAAATCACGTTCCAGTATAAACAGTTTAGAATGAATGAGTGTGGTGTATGAGCATTTCTATATGTACATTTATGTATGTATGTATGTATGTAGGTGTGGGATGGAGTGATAATAATAAATTATTGAGATATAAATTAATTTTATCGTTTCACATTCATTTCATGTTTTTATTTTATATTCATAATAAGTATTTTGTAAAACCATTTACCAAACAAACGTACATACTTATTACAATAGATATGTACATTTGAATCGTTTTGTACTTTTTGCTTATCCGTGCCACAGATTACCAAAAAGTCTAAACCAAAAATTCTATGAGACAAAGTCATAAATAATATGGGTAATGTTTTTCTACCACTCACATTTTTAAGAAAATTGTTATTTTTTATGAATTTAATACTAGTTTAGTGAAATAAGAGTTTTACTGTTCTAAAAGTCATCTGAAAACATGAGTCCGCTTTCTTCAGTTTACAGCTTATAATTTAAGTATCTTCTCATATCCCAACAGGCCAGTTGGTTGTGGGCTGGTCTATCAGACAAAAAGTTGCGGATTTGATTTTCAGCAAATACATACTGTAATCTACTTAACGTCAACGTACTTATGGGAAAAAAATGTTTAGCATGTAAATGCTTTGTTGCAAAAAGTTTTTTAACTGCCAATATCTCGTGTAGCGGACACATGATTTTAGGTAAGTTTTATCATAATATTAACAATACCAAGACAAAGCACTAACAGAAAGCGACCAACACAGGCTTTTTAGGCCTATTCCGAACCAAATGTATTATTTCGCCATAAAAAAACAATATTCGAAAACCTTATTCTTCGGTTTATGTATCTCTTTTCTTTTTGAACTATTCTCAGTAGAAAAAAACTTAAAATTTAGAAACGATAAACAAACTTTTTCGAAGCGATAAAAGTATGGAGTATTATTGAGTACCCAAATTTTGTTTCTATAGTATCTCAATATTAAATTAAATATTCCAAACTCTAGTTTTTGGCTCTTGAACAATGTTGAAACAAAAATATTAATCAGGACATCTGACTTTACCTGTGAAACTTGGTACCAATGGGTGTACGAAATTTTAAGTTCCTTGGAAACTTCAAATATGCTTTAGTTTGGCTTATATCGATGTTAACATTTCATTTCATTTATTTCATTTTTATTTATTTAATCGAGCTCATAGGGCCATATATGATTAATACATTAGTAAAATTATGTAATGATCAAAATTACAATAGTTTTTTATATGTATAATAATAATAATATTTATATATATATGGGGAATTTCATGTCAAGTGAACCAACTTTTGAAATCGATGTCTTCCGATCGGGATGAAATTTGCACCAAGGTTAGCTCTATTGGATAGTAACTCAGACACAATTTTTCAACAACATCGGTCGAGAACTCTCTGAGTTTGACAATTTGGTCAAACAGGGGTTTTTTCTTATCCATGTAACTTATTACCTATTGTTCTTAGCAAAATGTGTTCCAAATAGTATAGATAGCTATTTCTTCGATCTTTCGAAAAAAAATATTTAAAAAAAAAAATAAAAAATTTTTAATATTTTTTTTCCGAAATCAAAAACTTTTTTGACTTTTTTTTAAAATACGCTATTTTTTTTATTTTTTTTTTTTCTTAAAATAAAGTTTAGATATTTTCCTTGAACACCTACTTGGTCGCTTAGTGGGATGCGAGTGGGATATCTATCAAAATAAATATTTTGTAACTCAAAACATAAAATTTTTGACTTTTTTTGCAAAATCAAAAACTTTGTTGACTTTTTTTTTTCAAAATGGACCCTTTTTTAATCTTTTTTTTTAGGTCAAACAAAAGCTTAGATATTATCCTTGAAGACCATTTTGGTCGCTTAGTGGGATGCGAGTGGGATATCTATCAAAATAAATATTTTTTAACTCAAGACTTACAATTTTTGACTTTTTTTTTTGCAAATAAGATTTTTTTTCCAAATGGGCCCTTTTTTTAAAATTTTTTTTGTAGTCAAAAGAAAGCTTAGGTCCATTCCTTTAAGATATTTTTAGTCCCTTAGTGGGATGCGAGTAGGATATCTATCAAAATAAATATTTTGTAACGCAAGACATACAATTTTTTAATTTTTTTTTGCAAAATCAAAATTTTTTTCCAATATGGGCCCTTTTTTAATTTTTTTTTTTGCTCAAAAGAAAGCCTAGGTCCATTCCTTTAAGATATTTTTAGTCCCTTAGTGGGATGCGAGTGGGATATCTATCAAAATAAATATTTTGTAACGCAAGACATACAATTTTTTAATTTTTTTTTGCAAAATCGAAATTTTTTTCCAATATGGGACTTTTTTTTAAAAATTTTTTTTGCTCAAAAGAAAGCTTAGGTCTTTTCCTTTAAGACCTATTTTGTCACTTAGGAAGATGTGAGTAGGATATCTATTAAAATAAAAATGTTGTAACTCAAGACATTCAATTATTGACTTTTTTTTTGCAAATTCGAATTTTTTTTCAAAATGGGCCCTTTTTTAAAAATTTTTTTTTAGTCAAAAGAAAGCTTAGGTCCATTCCTTTAAGATATTTTAGGTCCCTTAGTGGGATACGAGTGGGATATCTATCAAAATAAATATTTTGTAACTCAAGATATACAATTTTTGATTTTTTGGCAAAATCAAAAACTTTTTTGACTTTTTTTTAAAATGGGCCCTTTTTGTAATTTTTTTTTTTGCTATAAAGAAAGCTTAGGCCTATTCCTTTAAGATGGTTTTGATCGCTTAGTGGGATGCGAGTGGGATATATATCAAAATAAATGTTTTGTAACTCAAGACATACAATTTTTGTGTTAAAACATTTATTTTGATAGATATCCCACTCGCATCCCACTAAGGGACTAAAAATATCTTAAAGGAATGGACCTAGGCTTTCTTTTGAGCAAAAAAAAAAATTAAAAAAGGGCCCATATTGGAAAAAAATTTTGATTTTGCAAAAAAAAATTAAAAAATTGTATGTCTTGCGTTACAAAATATTTATTTTGATAGATATCCTACTCGCATCCCACTAAGGGACTAAAAATATCTTAAAGGAATGGACCTAAGCTTTCTTTTGACTACAAAAAAAATTTTAAAAAAAGGGTCCATTTGGAAAAAAAATCTTATTTGCAAAAAAAAAAGTCAAAAATTGTAAGTCTTGAGTTAAAAAATATTTATTTTGATAGATATCCCACTCGCATCCCACTAAGCGACCAAAAGGGTCTTCAAGGATAATATCTAAGCTTTTGTTTGACCTAAAAAAAAAGACTAAAAAAGGGTCCATTTTGAAAAAAAAAAGTCAACAAAGTTTTTGATTTTGCAAAAAAAGTCAAAAATTTTATGTTTTGAGTTACAAAATATTTATTTTGATAGATATCCCACTCGCATCCCACTAAGCGACCAAGTAGGTGTTCAAGGAAAATATCTAAACTTTATTTTAAGAAAAAAAAAAAAATAAAAAAAATAGCGTATTTTAAAAAAAAGTCAAAAAAGTTTTTGATTTCGGAAAAAAAATATTAAAAATTTTTTATTTTTTTTTTTAAATATTTTTTTTCGAAAGATCGAAGAAATAGCTATCTATACTATTTGGAACACATTTTGCTAAGAACAATAGGTAATAAGTTACATGGATAAGAAAAAACCCCTGTTTGACCAAATTGTCAAAATTTTACCCCCTATAACTCAGAGAGTTCTCGACCGATGTTGTTGAAAAATTGTGTCTGAGTTACTATCCAATAGAGCTAACCTTGGTGCAAATTTCATCCCGATCGGAAGACATCGATTTCAAAAGTTGGTTCACTTGACATGAAATCCCCCATATATATTTATTTGATTTTTTAGTTTGTTCTTAAAAATAATAATATTATTTTTTTAGGTTGTATTTCTTAAATGCTCTAAATACTTATTTTTAATTGTTAAATTAGAGTAACTAAATGTTTTGAGGTTTCTAGGAAGCTTATTCCAAATTCTAGAGGATCGTACTAAAAATTATCTTTCAAAAATACTGTTGTTAATTTAAAAAACATTTGAAATTTTATATAAGAATGAAGTAAAATTATAAATTTTTTTACCGCTTAGCAAATTTCAGCTTATCCATGTTTCAATATATGTCCTAGCTTCAATATATCTTTCTCAATTATAAGCCATTGTATGGTTAGCAACATATACAAAAGTAGTGGATTTCGATATAATTTTGAGCAATAATTGATATGCTTTATAAATTTGTAAACATATCATTATAGATAATTGCCCGATTTCCATAAAATTCACATAATTTTATTTTATAAATTCCAAAAGCTCTTAATCGATGGAATAAAGATAATAAATTTAAGAAACATACGAAATATATATAGAATAATAGGGAATGGTAAACATAATATCAATAATTACGATAAAGACATTTCTAAAATTATTGCAAGAAATGTGTCATATACAGGGAAACCGGAAATATGCCCTAAAAAAGCGTTTTAAGCGCTTTAAATATGCAGTAAAAACTTTAAAATATGCTCTTAAAATTTAAAAAATATGCTCTTAAAAAACAAACTTTTACATAATTTTTAACCAAAACATATACTTTTATTTAAAAAAAATCAATACAATTCATTTCTAAATAGGTAAAGTAACATAAAATAAACAAAAATAACATAAACTAAAACAAGTAAAACAAAAAATAAATACAACATAAAAACAATAAGCTATGAAAAGGCCTCGAGAGGTATTTTTTGATGATATTTTATATAAATATAAAGTCACTTCTTCAATTAAGGTTATTATGCAATAAATTACAAAATATTGACTTAAATTTTCAAATAAAAATCGTTGTCTATTGCATCTGAAAACATTATTATACATAGAAAATGTTCTTTCGACATCAACTAATCTTATAGGAGCAAATTTAAAAGACAATATTTCATTAACACTTAGAACTGTTAAGTTTGAATTAGAACTAAAATTTGATATTTAGATGGCGCTATTATTAAAAAAGTGCTTATTTTATATTAAAAAAAGCAATCTATTTTTCAATTTTGAATTTTAAACAAAAAAAGTAAAAACCTGTAACGCAACAGCGAAAAAGACAAAATTTGTTTTTGATAAAGTCAAAATATGCTATTAAACAGTAAAATATGCTCTAAAAACGCAAAATATGACATAAATGCTCTTAAAGCAAAAATATGCAAAAAAATGCATTTAAGGGTAAAATATGCAAAAATATGCACTAACAAATCGATGCCAAAATTCTTAAATAGTTCTGAAACGTGTAAATATCTTATCCATGTGCTCATTAGACTCACCAGAAAAAATATGCATTTGCATATTTTGGTTTCCCTGGTCATAAACATATTTGAGGAAAATTATTAGAAAATGTTTCACATATCCTTTGTTTAAGTACACAGAGAATACAGATTCGTGATAGCAACCGAATTTGTTGCCAATCGAATGATTCGGTTGTACACATAGAATTTTTTGATTCTATCAACAGAAAGACAGTTGACAAAGAAGAATTTCGATTAAAGCAACCAAACTTTTGTTACCCCTTTTAAAATTCTATAGCCACAACTGTAAAATTCGGTCACTAATGTAGAATCATTCGATTGGCAACAAATTCGGTTGCTATCACGAATCTGTTTTCTCTGTGTCTGAATTTAAGTGCAGTATCCTGTTTTGAAAATAAATAAGTTTCTAGCAAAGAAAAACTGAAAATTCATTAACTATAATATGCGAACATGAATGAGTCAAAATTTCAGCAATTTGTTTTTTGACTCATTCATGTTCGCATATTATAGTTAATGATTGGTTTCTTCAACTGAAATTCTTCTTTATCAACTGACTTTATGTTGATAGAACCGAAAAATTCTATGTGTACAACCGAATCTTTCGATTGGCAACAAATTCGGTTGTTATCACGAATCTGTTTTCTGTGTGTAAAGAGTATTTTAAAAAATCTAGTAGATTGCTTCAAATTTCAAATGCATTTCTTTAAAGCTCTAGAAAATGTTCATTAGATCAATGGAGGATATTATTCATTGAAATTTGTTTTGTATGATTTTAAGTGCAGTGTCCTGTTTTGACAATAAATTAATTTCTACACACAGAAAACAGATTCGTGTTCACAACCGAATTTGTTGCCAATCGAATGATTCGGTTGTAACATTGAATTTTTCGCTTTTAGTAACAGAAAATCAGTGGACAGAGAAGAATTTCGATTGATGCAACCAAACTTTTGTTGCCACTTCTAAAATTTTGTAGCCACAACTGTAAAATTCGGTCACTAAGGCAGAATCATTCGATTGGCACCAAATTCGGTTGTGAACACGAATCTGTTTTCTCTGTGTAGCAAAGAAATTACAACTGAAAATTCATTGACTTTAATATACGATTAAATTTTTATAAACTTTATTAATAGTCATTTCTTTAAAAAAGATATTTATATTTATTTTCAATATTTCGCCTACTCTTTGTGTAGCATCTTCAGGAATTTGGGGATTTTTTTTTCATAATTGGGCTGTTTATAAAATTAAAAATTTATTATGAATAAGGGGGTAGATTCGTAAAATTTGTAACTTATATAAGCACCTAATAAATTTAAATTCAAGTATCTGAAATGTAATGTTCAATCGACATTGAATATAATTTTTTTTAATTTTTTAAAACTTATTAATTTTTAACGGAAATGTTTGATATTACTTTTTGTGTAATGAACAAAAAACATAAATTCTCAGTACATAAGTGAAGCTTGAAAATATGGTTACACTGTAGCTAGATTTTTTGACAGTCGTGTTCGAAAATTAATAAACGTGAGTTTCATGAAATTGAGTTACCTTTTGAAAATTTTCAATAGTGGAGAAATATAAAAGGGAATATTCTCCGGCAACTTGGGTTGGAGTGGAATTGTTGACAACATCGTAGTGGTCATCTTCTTACTTTTATATTATCCTCAATATTCTTATTTGAAGAGGTAAGGCTATTGACGATATGTCGCTGTCTCCTTTCTTTTCTTAGAGTTTTTAGGAGTGGCGTTTTATGAAAAAACACATTAAAAAAAAACAACAAATAAAATTTATGTGGATTTTTTCATCTATACATCGTATACGTAGCGCATGTATCCGGCCAGATATACACTCATTTTATAAGAAGAGTACTGTACTTTAGTGATATTTTTTATTTTTTTTTAGTTGCTTACCTGAAGCTGTGTAAGACTTTTTTAATTTTGAATTAATTAAAACTTACTTTATAACTACTAAATTTAATTGAAATACACAACTATTTTTTTTAAATTAAACACAAAATTATAATTTTTCTTGTTTTACTTCTCATCAAACATTTTTTTGCACGGGTAGTTGGTTTCGGATGCACTAAGAACAAAAAAAAATAAAAAATATATATCTGACTGGCGTGATAACATAACAATATAACAATGTAATATAATCACAAAAATAGCATATTTTTCATATAAATGTACTGAAATACATAGTGTATCTGGCCAGATACATGCGCTACGTACGTGACTATCGGAACATGTGCATGACGGAGGGTTAACAAATTAAAATTAAAAAATATGTTACCGGTTTAACAACAATGCACAGTGGTTCGACTCTTATTCTAAAATTTCAAATTAAAATCAGTGTAACTTATGAGAAAAAATATATATTTATATAATATTAATATACCGATAACTAATATTTTAATTTATATGTGGTTTGGGTTTTTTTTTAAAGAAATAACAACAAACAAATTTTAATTAAATTTTATTTGTTAAATAATTTCCATTACGGAATACGGTGATCTAAACAAAATAATTTAAGTAGCAAAAATTTGAAACAAAAGTGTGAAGAAAATGAAAAAAGCATGCAAATAAAGCAAAAATTTACTTATACCTAAGGGAATATTTCCCGTCTACACCACATCGTTGGAAGGCCTTTCACCAGCAGTGTATACGTAAGTCTCCACTTTTTATTTTTACATTTTTTATTATTACTTGTTTTTTTAGCCACTGTATAAAATAATCAGAATCTGTCATTGTTTTCTCCTTCACACAATTTAAAAACTTTAATTTCAATATAAGTAATTTATACAAATTTAATATTCACCAAATTAAAAAAATTATAAACTATGGTTATTTTATGTTGAAAACATAAAATATATGTATATAAAAATAATTTTCAAAACAAATCGCAATAAACCAAAATTAAATAAAATCGTGTTTCAAACAAAACAAAACAATTATAAAATTTGTTTAAAGCCATTTTGAAATGTTTTGAATTTTTATATTTAAGATTTTTTTGATCAACATTGCATTTTGTAAACACTATTTAGTAGTACTTAGTCAGAAAAATTATTAACTAAAACATTATTATGAATTCTTGAAGAAAATAATTTGAATTTATAATTTATTATGGCTCACTAAAAGATTTCAGGTTTTCCTTAGGGTGATGATAGGATAATGTGATGTTTTTGGGTTTAATTAAATATCGTGCCAAATGGAACACGGTTGGAGGGTTATGAGCACGGGACAAAACATCTGTCCATTTCACAAATTTTAGGAATTTAACATTCCTTATCGTAGATTTCTCATTCAATAGTTTATCTAAATAATAAAAGTATTTCATTCCGGGTGATTACATGTTCTATGTAAAATAGTGTTCAGTTTTTAAATAGGGAATAGGGTTCCTACGCGGGAAAAGTTTCCCGGGAATATTTTTTTGTAAATTTTCGGGAAATGTTTGTCGGGAATTTCTTCATAAGTTTTCTTCTAAAAGTTACAATTTTCAGATTCGTTTCCATGGCCAAATTTGTTGCTAATTGAATTATTCTATTATATCTATAGATTTTTTCGGTTCTAGCAACAGATAGTCAGTTGACAAAGAAGTATTACGATTAAAATAACCGAATTTGTTTTTACTCAACTCAAGCCACAGCAGAAACATTTGGTTATTAAGAATGAATCTAATTTAAAGTTTATGCTCTTAAAGCAATTATTAAGATGCCTAACATTACAACTTTTAGGGATATTGAATGAATATTATTCATATTTAGAGAAAATAATAACAATAGTAGTGGTTCATATTTGTTTATCTACAATCAGGTATGAAAAAGTCTCTAACTACACATGTTTTATAGATTTAACATAGTCGAAATTCTTAAGTTTTTTAATTAAGCAAAGAATTTATTTATTGATTTTATACTGATTAAAACGACGACTGTGATAATACCGATAAAATGCCACTATTAAATTAGAAACCCTTATAAAGGCTGGACCGACATTTTACAACCAAATATACATAGTTATTTTATACTTCTTTTAAAACCCTGGTACAATTATAAGTCAATTTATTCGAAGAAATTTTTCTGGTTTTTGGTTTAACTTAAGGTAGGGTCACACATGGCAAATATTTGCTCAAAAAAGCGTAACCACTTTTTTTAGCACAATTTTTTTTGACGTGTTTACTCTTATAATTGTTTTGTAAGATCAAAAAGCATCAAATAAAATAAAACTAAATTCTTTGTTGCGATTCATCCAAAGTAAAATAAATTTTTGAAATAAATAAAAGAACTCAAATATATTTTATTTAGTGGTTACATCTTTTTCGTCAAATATTTGTCATGTGTGACCCTACCCTTAGTATTAAAAAATTGCCGGGAATTCCCGGGAACTAAAAGATTTTTTAATTTCCTTTGTGACCAATCGTCACAAAATTTGGTGGGATGTTTTGCGAATATATGAAACATATTTGTGTCGAATTTTGTTTGGATACTGACATATTTCAGAGATTTATGTATATTAATTACATTTTTGAGAATGTTGCTTATATGGGAGCTATGGAACATATTTGACCGATCGTCATAAAATTTGGTCGTGATAGTTCGGCTTATATAAAAACTAATTTATAATTAAGATATTTATAAGACCTTAACTATTTTCAAATAGAGCAATCGTATGGGGGCTAGGAGAAATAATGAACCGATTCTAACCAAATTGAATATGCTTTGTCCTTGGGGCAATATAAAGGTTTGTGCCAAATTTTGTCGAATTATCTTCAAACTTGCGACCTGTAGTTTGATTACAAGGTTTACGTGGATGGACGGACAGACGGACGGACATCTCTTAGCCGACTCAGAAAGTGGTCCTGAGCAGTTCGGAATGCTTTAAGGTGGGTGTTGGGACAATATGTTTGTATGTTGCAAACATCAGCCCTAACCCATTATACCTCCCCCACTATTTTGGTGTAGGCTATAAACATGCACTTTTCTTAATAAAACTATTTTGTATACTAATAAATTTTTTTTATATTTTAATTTAAACTTTATATATTATAATTTCATCCTTTATAATTTTGACATTTAGTATAGAATATTTGGTTCTTTAACTCACTATTTTTTTGAAAAAAAATTAAAACAATTTCGTCATATTAGGTAAAATTAAAATTGCTAATATAATGTAAATATAAAAATTAATTAAAAAAATTTGGATGTAAATTGTAGTTTATTATTCAGGAGGAATTTTCATCAGAGCTATTATCATCATTTGCTGAATCACACGAATCACTTTCAAAATCAGATGTTATTTCACTTGGTATTGCTGAAAACTCTTTTACTTCTTGGGGTAGTTCCAACAATTACAATATAATTTCTAAAAAATCGACATTGAAATACGAATATACTATTTATTACCTACAAAATATTTTTTATTATTTACCTTTAACGAATTGTATATTTTTGTTGAGCACTATAGGTGCATTATTTCGATTATTTTTTAAATATTTAAAGAAAATAAATAAACTGCATTTTTGTTTAATTTTAAAATTGAATGCAAAAATCCAAAAACTAAGAGATTTTGCTAGATATTTCAATATTTTTTATTTGCAAATTTGGCAACTCTGACAAAAACAAAATTTTTAATCTTTATTCTGAATAACTGCAAAGGTTTTTATTTATAAATAACTTTCTTATATGATACAGTGAGACCTCGATTATTCGTAATGGTCGGGACCGGGAGCATTCTGGATAATCAATTTTCCCGGTTAATTGAGTACCAATTTTGAGTATGTTTTTCATACATATATTTTTTCGATAATGACATTTAAAGCTCCATATTGCACCCTGATCCATCGGTTGGAACAAAGTCGTCCAATTTGGTGGACAAAATTTCACAATAACGTTTTCAGCATTGAAATACTGCACGTCTGGATGTGCTGAGCTATTGTCCAATAGCAGAATAATGTTACTATCATCTTTTAGACCGATTTTCTTAAAATTCTCTCTCACTTCTGGAACAAAATTATTGTTAAACCATTCTAATAATATTTGCTGTGTTAACCAAGCTTTTGTATTAGCATTACGGAAATCTCATGGACATTTCTTAAAGCCCTTGCGCTAGCACGTTTTCCAATAACTAATGCCTTGCACTTGTTTGTACCAGCAGTATTAACGCAAACTAATGTGGTTAGTCTCTCCATTGAGACATTGTGCCATTCTATGAAATTTCCATTATGGCAAGTCAAAATGCTCTCAAGTAAACACTTCCAAAAAATGCCTGTTTGTGGTTGATTATTCAAAAATAATCGAAAAAAAATTATGCTTATAATCCCGGATAATAAGGTAATTACGGTTAATCAATGCAAAAAAATTTAAATCGAATCAAAAATATTTTGTTTTTTTTTCCCGGATAATTGATGTTGCCGGTTAAACGAATCACGGATAATCGAGGCCTCACTGTATATGTATAAGAAATTGATGGAGAATTCGAGAGAGTTTCATACTTTTTCTACTTCTAAACTTTTAAACAAAAATAAAAAAATCCAAAAATATATACATACATTTTCTTTAAATTATGATTCTGGCCAAGTATTCCAAAATGTTATATGTTTATTCGCGACATATTTTTGTATTGGAATAGAAGCAAATTTTATTATTTTCTTGGTTTTAATACATATGTAAATTTGCATTAATATCATTTTTTGTGTATGAAAAAAGTATATTAATAAAAACTATTTCATGAGAATTTTTTCTTAACTTTGAGAAGACATAGCGGTTCATTGAAATCAGACTGAAAAAATCAGAATACGGTTTCATATAGAGAAAAATGTAAGCTTTCCACCGAATAATTTGTTCCCCGAAAAAAATCAGTTTTCATTATTGAATTATCGCCAACCGTCTCCATATGTCTGCCCCAACGTGCATTGTGATAATTTAAATCACTATCTTGGCTTTTAAAATATATCAGTTTTAAATACAGAAAATAATTGTAAACGTCGTTATATGTTAGAAATCTAAAAATTAATTTTAAGGCAGATACAGTTAATGTTGATCAAAACTACAGACACTTAGTTTATAAAAGCGGAAACGGAAATTATAAATTTTTAAAATATTTTTTTGTTTGTGTGATATTTTAAATTTTTCATTTTGTTATTGATTTATTGAAAAAACTTTTTTTATGTTCATTGTAAACATTTTTGCCTGAAGATCCTACGTATTGAAAATAAATATAAATACTTTTTTTAAAAAAGGGACCTCAAACAGCAGAATTGACTATTAACAAAATTTAAAAAAAATATATATTAAAATGAATATCACATTATTTAAATGAAATGTTATAATTAATAAAATAAGTCTTTTGGTTTGAATAATTCAAATAAATTAGTGCAATTAATTAGGTGCAAACATTGCGATCTTAACACAAATTAACTAAATAAAAATACAACAAGACAATAATAAATTACAAATAATAAAATCAGGATTAATAAACGTTAATTATTTATCGTCATAAAATTATTTGTAATCCAGTTATTGAGCAAAAAAGGTGAAAAATTTAAAAATGGTAATTTTTGCGATTTTTAAGGCACTGGATGCACCTTTTCCGGGTAGGTATGTTCCGTACTTTTCTTCTACTATTCAATATCTACAACTTTGCTTCAGCCACAAAAGAGATATTCCGTAGGGTATACGAAATATAACCGTGCTAAAATATAGAAAAAGTGATAAAAATCCACCTTGGAGAAAAAAAAAATCGTATGGCCATTAAATTATTACGGCAGCCAACTTGACAAAAATAATGGTGCAGAAGTTCTTATTTTTGGAGCTACTTTCACGTGCAATTGTCAGAATTGAGTCCCAAAGTAATGAACTGAAAAATGTTGTACTGTGTTATAAAAGCAACTAATTCATATTCACTCGTCCTTCCGTAATTCCTTTAGCATACCCTAAATTTATGCTATTTTAAAGTAGGAAATACGTAAACAAACTTTATTTTACGTAAATATGCTATATGACTTGACGTTGGCTCCTAGTTTAAGATTTCATTCTCTCGGTAAATCTTAATATTTATTTCCTTTACTTTGCATTTTAGAACAAAGTTTTAATCTTTATTCATTTTTTTTAAAGAAAAATAGCAACAATGTGAAAACAAAGCGCAAAGTTTTGTTTTTTGTTGCGAAATATTTTTATTACATATTCAGTTTACTCAGCAGAGGGAACGCTACCAAATGCGTTAACTAGATTTGCATAATTTCTTTATTGATCTAGAAAAGTTTACACAATTTTCTAAAAACAAAAAAGTTGAAAAAAAAAAATATGAAAACTTTTAAAATGACTGAGTAGACACGATATACCACACAGTTGGTAACAGAAAGTGTAAGTAGAGAGTATGTTTGTGTGAGTTTGTATTAAATTATAAATTTGATGGGAATATTATTAAATGACTGCTTACATTTTCCTTACATTTTCCTTTTTGCAGCAGCTATACTAAATACATAAATTGCAAATATATGCTGGTTTGTTTTTCTGTTTTCATTTATTTAGTTAGTTTGCATTCATTTAAAATATTTCATATTTTTCTTAACGCATTACACTGTCACTAAATTTTCTGAAATAAACTGGATACGATATTACACACTTTTTCGTTTTGTTTTACTTTTCGCTTATATTTTCAAGATGTTTTTTATTTCGTTGTGCTGCTAAATACATGTTTTCACTGTTTAACAAAAACATTTGTTTTTCTATAAAATTTATGTATGTTAAATATAATTTTCGTTTTTTTTTTATTTATTCTTGCTGTTGTAGCTATTATTATTATAATATTTTCTCCTTTAATACACATGAGACAATAGTTTCACCTTGTAAAGTTTTTATGTTGTAGCCGTTGTTGTTTCTAGCCTTTTTACTTCTAAGAATTTATTTGTTCACTCAACATAAAAACACATGCATCCAACCTCACTTATGCACAAAACAACTGTAGGAACACACTCTTAACACACACTCGTATGCCTATTATATGCAGTATGTAGTTATGTATGGATGTGTGTAGCGCCTTAAAGTATGCTTTAATTTATATAGAGCTTACACAGTCACCCATACGTATGCAACCTCAGCTGCATCCTTCTCATCAACATCAGCATTGTTGTTTCTTTTTCTATTTTTTTGTTGTTGTTTCTGTTATTGTTAGAACAACACACACACTACTCTAGTTTGCACTACATCAACAACAAACAGTAAACACAGAGTAATATTTTTTATGGTTGCAAAAATTCTTAAAGATTTCTTTTATTTGTTTGTTTCTTCTTATTCGGTCTGTGCATGGAGTTTTGAATTTTATTTATTTTGCAAACATTTTGAGATGCCTTTGCATACAATTTAGCATAAAACTGAGCTTTTTATTATTTTTTTTTTTATTAATTTGTTGTAATTTCATTATCACTCAAAACTAACGATTTAATAAAAATGGCAAGATATGATGAGAAATATTTTTGGCCTTTAACTAATAATTACATTTATTTGTTTTTCCACTTTATACTACTCGTATATGATAAATTTATTCAATTATTATTTTCTATTAAATTTTATTATAGCAATTACATACATATGTATGTATATTTCCATTTTGGATCATTTGTAAATTGTTGAATTTTATTGTATTTGATTATTTTTGAATACACAATTGAGAAATTTCCCCGCATCGAAATTAAGACGCGTGCTATATTCACGACTCACAGGATAAAACTACACGTATTTGTCGTTATTACATGCTACACAGTATGTTGTTTGTACATTTTCACATGCAAACACACACGCACATGAAATTGGAAGAAGAAGAGGGAATAAATACAAAAATTGTATTTTGTTATTTTACTTTTTGTATTCGTTCATTCTTTTATTTTCATCAACAACATTGTTTGGTGTGTACGATGCGATGTTGCCCTTTCTGCAAGCGCTGCTCTGTATTTAATGTTGCCTGTTATGTTATTGTTGACAGCTGCTGCTGCTGCTGCTGTTGCTTTCATGTTCCTTTCAAGTTCTTCACTGTGCCTCTGGCAATGTAGTATACATTTTAATACACTCTTGAAAAACATACTGATTACTAAAATTCCCAAAAATTATGAGATATTGTTGCTATAACAGCCACAGATACACTCACACAAATTCCAAAATGTCCCACTCTTATTCTCACTTCCTGCTTTTAGTGCTTTGACGAGTTCACACAAATAACAGCTTTTCTTTCCTGTCTGTTCAGTTCTACGAGCATGTAACGGAATTTCATGTTGTCACAAAAGAACAGTTAACCAACACTCTTTTGAATGAGAGCCGTATAAGAGAGATATAACTTTGTAGAAGAGTATTTGATTCAAAGAAAAGTGTTAATTACACATTTCAATTTGAAATATGTACTCGACATTATAACGAGACATTTCTAGATAATATTTCACCGCAAAAGTAACAAGTTGTGCTTTATACGATTCCAACGAACTTTTAGTTTATAAAACATCATGTAGTATAAGATTGCACTTCATTGCTCAATAATTCGCAATAATGAATTTAAAAAGAATTATAGACTTAAGACTTGACAATAACCAAAACTGGTCCAATATTGTTTTTATATCGGCCTACAGCCCTAAAAGAAGGTAATATAGGATAACCCGAAATATTTTGTTTTCTTTACACATCGTCAATCGTATGTACATTAGGGTTGCCCTTAATGTCGATACTCCAAAATTCCAAAATAACGTTCGAATAACATATTAGTAACCAAAAACAATCGGTCCTCACGATAAGCTATAATAAGTACAACCATTTAAATTTGCGCTTTTAATCCTCATTTAGTGTTTATTGGAATCGAAAACAAATTTTCTAATATTTACGACACAACGCCTAATAAAATGAAATCTAGCTTAATATTTATTTCAAATCATTCGGAAATTTAAATAAAAACCAAAAAATGTTGCCTTAAAGTTTAAACTCTTGACTGACTCAACAGTGTCTGTCGGTCAAATAGACTGAAAGTTGTGTAACATTTCCCACATCTTATCTTCTTGGCTCTAACATTTTTACTTTGGCTTTTACTGTGGATAGGTCAGTTTGAGCCATAAACATTAAAACACACAAACAAAAATTCCACAATACAGCTATTTCATTTGGTATTTTTGAAGAGAGGTCGTCTGCAAGATGAGAGAACAAACACTCATTTACTGTTAACAAGAATAAAAGGTGAATTCACAGTTTACAATTGTGGTGAACTTCATTATTTAAAAGAGAAATGTTCCCATTTATTAAGAGTTAGCTTTATTTGTACCCATCGTTGCCGCTTTGGTCCAATTGGACCAAAAGTGGTAGATTTTATTTACAAGTACAACGATTGGTAGTTTGATTGGTTTGTACAATTTTTTTTAATTTTTTAGTAGGAAATACAATTAATATTTTTAAAATTTATAGTTTTTAAATTTAAAGATAACAAATAAAAAACATGTGTGAAATAAAATAGTTGGAAACCCTGATTATTGAACTTAACGCCGGTAAATGTATAACATCTTTGCATTTATATGAAAAACATCAAAATCATAGTGTCAGTGCAAATTAAATGTAAACAAACACTTGTATTTCTTAAACAAAAGACCGCAAAAAAGTTATTGTTTTTTACAATTTTATTTAATACATAGTTAAAATATGTAGTATTTTTAGATATCTTTCAAAAACTCCAAGACTGCCAATTGATGCTGATGGAGAAAACCAAACATCAAACGGCAATGATAGAAAATAAATATGAATAAAATATCTATAATTTTACTTTTTTGTAGTGAATAAAGTTGCAAAACGAAGCGCAAATTTAGGAGTGAGTGGATTCTACTTTTTGATTGGTTGCAGGAGAAAGATGGAAGCTGTTTTTGCATTGTATGTTTCAAAACAATCTTAAATCACAGCTCCCATATAAATAATGGAATTTGCTTCGGCTCAGGGATATATCTTTAGATATTAATGCTCGCATAAATTTGTTCGGGAAAATGTAAGCACAATTAAAGATGGATTCAATGAACTCTGTTATAGTGACTTATGTAATTTTATTTTTAATATACTTTCACTTCCAAATAGTTCTGCTGCTGCAGAACGAAAACATAATTTATGACAAACCCTAATATAATAGCAAATTAACGAGATATATAAAAATCGATTAATTATTTTCGAATTTATTCACAATTAAGTGAATTCGCTCATTTTCACAAAAATTTTACTTTTTTGTTTGATATACATACATAGTTCTTCTTTCCATTGACTGAATTTTGAAAAAAAAAATTATATTTTTTATGTAAAAATATCCAATTTTTTTGTTTTATAAAAATCATGAAAAATCGAAATCGGCAGAAATGGTTCAGATTTATTGCATTATGACAAACCCACTGTAATAGCAACAAAATGATTTTGTTGCCCTGTGTAATAAAATGCTTATATTTATTTAAAATTAAATTTTTGGTAGGATAGGACAGAATTTGGTAGGTTTTAGAGTGTATGTTGGTAGGAAAAATATTTTCTTTGTGTCAACGCTGTTTGTACCCTACATAAATTACAACTGTTGTGGTTTGTAGTTTGTAGTACCAATATAAAAAATGTTAATCTATAATTTTTTTTAATATAAAGTTTGAATGGAAAAACATTTTAAAAGAACGTTTATAGTTACTCAGATATTTTTAGTGCAGCAGCAGACATTGACATCAAAATAATTTACACGAAGTTAGATTCTCGTAATTACTAATTACTTGGCGTCGAGGGGCCACGCCAACTGTTCTGACCCCACCAATTTTTTTTTTTATCTATGTATAATGGTAACAAAATTTCAAAATATTTGCAATTATAGTTATCCAACTATTCTGAAATAACTATACACGCTACGCCCACTAATCCAGAACCATCCGTTTTCAATAATTCATGCAGTTTCAAAGTTCTCACTATTAAAGTTCGTAAATACCTATTAATTTTGTATGGGAGCTGCCACTCCCACTTGGAATATAAATATAAAGTATTATATGGTTCTCTACAGGTACAAAGGAAGAAGCTGTGAAGAAAATCGGCTCAGCCATCTATAGACTTCAAACAAACAATCATATATACACAAATTTATATACTTGTTTTAACAAACACACTTCATATGTTTTTCATATTTATAATATGTAGAATGCTAAGCATTAGTTTCGAAATTTAAAACGAATTGCAATAAGAGTTTGCAATTGTTCATTGGCTGATTAGAAACAATAATAAAAATATATAAAGCTATATCTTTCGGTTTATTAGAACTGATCTGTTTTAAATTATTTTTGTACTTTAATTAAATTGTTCATCATTAAGAAACTTTAATTCTATTAACTTTGAATTTAATTTCAGATACAATAGAAATCAGTTAAATTTATAATTAAAAAAATATACACATCGATTTGTACTCGTACATTTGGAATTTTGTATTATTTTCTTAATTTCATTTATTATTTAAAACTGCCAACACTCGAACGCATTAATTAATTAACTGATAGAGGGGCTTTCACACTTTAATTGTGTTAAACACCAGTTTTATGCTTAATTGTTAAAGTGAGCAGAAACCAAAATAATGCCAGCAATTTTTACTACTCGTATAAAACCATGCTATCGAAAAGAAAAGTATGTATCAGTATCAATCAGCAACAAAATAAATAACAATAAAAGTAAAAATAGTTTTAAGTAGAGAGAAAAAATAAAGTTTTTAATTGAAACAATTTGTAACAAATAAAACTCAACATCATCATCGTCATCGTCAGGATTCCACAGCCGTCACTAACTCCCTCTGGCCTTAACATATCAACAACATCTCAAAACTGACACTTACACCTTGATAATATTGCCTGCCTCAAAAACATGATGTGAACAATAAAATTCAACAAAAATATTACATTTTACTTGCAATAACACCAACACTAACACTAACAACACCACCAAAAACAATTACCATAGAAATGTTTAGCAAAAAAAAAAGTTGAAGACTAAAAACTAAAACTTTTTCTACTTTCACTATTGATATTGTTTACACGCACGCTGAGAAAAAATATAGTTGTGCATGTTTACTGTAACCATTTCAACATTATTGCAAGTTTTTTTTAGCATTATTATAGTCGCAGTAACTATTTACATGCTTGTGGTAACCATAATGTGGTTAATTTGCGATTCACAAGATTCTATCAACCATATACATATGTATATGGTTACAGTATGTGTTTGTGACAACCATTTTTATGATGAAGGACTTACCATATTATGTTGCTCTCGACTTATGGATATCATAATCTGAGAACAACATACTATCATATAATGATTCATCATAAAAATGGTTGTCAAAAATATACACTTGTTTACTGCAACCATATATATGATTAATACAGTCATGTGAAATGCAAATTAACCACATTATGGTTACCGCAATCATGCAAATAGTTACTGTGACTATAATATTGTTAAAAAAACTTGTAATAATATTGAAATGGTTACAGTAATCACGCACAACTATATTTTTTCTCTGCGTGCGGATGTGTATATTTGTGTGTACCCTGCCAGCAATTGGAAGTTATATGTTCGATATGTAAACTAAAATGTGTCTCTTTTGTGTCCAAAAATGTTACTCAGCATATAAAAAACATTTTACAAAAAAAAATTACATTACTATCGAATTATGCTCATCTTAAAGTACATTTTAGTTATAAACAAAGATACATAACAATTAACTTAATAGACAATATTAAAAAGTACATTATGATAAAAAAACGATCCATTTTAGTATACAAAAGAATATTATTTTTGGTTAGTGACAAATTTTACGATAACAAATTACAGTAGTATCAACTTTTTATTGTTTACATTTTAAAAGAAAGAAGAAGAACATGACAATACTCAGTATATTTATGAATTTTAAAATCATCGGTTGTGTTAAATAAAAAGTGTATGTTTTAACTTAAGTTCAAATAAAATAGTGATAAATAAAGTTTTATTAAATAATTAGTGATTAATTAAAATTATATTTGTAATTGAAGTGTTTGTTAAAAGTGTATCAATAAATAAAGTTTTTTTAAAGGTATAGAGTTAGTGCAATAACTAGTGAATTTTTTTTTTGTTAAAATGTAATACGTATTCCAACTAATTAGTGAAACATATTTTATATAATTTTTTATACTCTAATTTTTAGATATAGTCATATTAAGTTAAGTTATATCATTATTTTATTTATTTTTAATGTAAATACGTATATGCATAGTGTTTTCATAACTGGAATGCAATAAAATATTTCCATTTTAATGCAAGAAGCAGAATTGAAACATTATCTTCTCTCTGGACACTTTTTAGACATAAATTTAGATATAATAATAATACACTAAATGGATAGAATTGGTAGGTATCATATGCGTGGCACGTTTTTTCCCGCACTGTGACACTATTACGATAAGAAAGCGATATCATATTCGATGAGTTTCAACTTCAAGATGATACGTTTGGGACACTTTTTGGATAGTAATTGTTGGCAGGGTATGCTTGGAAGTATGTGTGGGCGTGTGTGTGTGTGTGTGTGTATGTGTGTGAGAGAGTTACACTTTTTCAGTTTAACCCAATAAACCAGAAACCTTTTTTCTCCCCATTTATTCCTCTATGGTCTTTCGTTCGTTTTAAAACAACTTATGAAAATATTTTTTATTGAAAATGACTTTTACATGGAAATATAAATTTAATAAAGTTGAATAAAACCAATTAAAACTTCTGCAGTAATAATTTTAATACTATGAAAATAAAATCAGAACAAAAAAGGCAAACATACATACATAAGTACTATTCGTAGTATTTTTGTAAAGCAAATTTACGAGGTAGGCTACCGTTAAACTGACCATTATGTTCGACTAAACATAACTCTAAAATTCAGTAACCAATTGTAGTTATCGTTGAATACCGAAATAATAGAAAATATAATTTATATCGAAATAAACAATTCTCTACTTTTAATGTAAATAATTTAAAATGTTACGTTAAATATAATTAAACTTGACGTCCAAAACGAAGAATTAATTTTAGGACAGATACGGATAGTGTTGCCTATAACTATAGAAACACTTGGTTTATATAAGAGGAAACATAAATTGAAAAATGAAGAATAATATTTGGGAAGATCCATGTCAATGCGGACAGCAGTCGGATTTACCATATCCGATTTTAATGAAATTTACCACATACATAACATATCGAATATGTTTCTCATACCAGTGACATTTTCAATGGAAACTCATTCCGATGTAAAAATATCGCGATTTGAAAACTGAAAAATTTGTTAAAATTTTATAAAATTATATACACATAAATTGCCCATAACTTCGAAGCTAATCAAAGTCCAACATAATTTTTGATTCCATTTTAAAGGCAAAGATATTGTCCTTAAAATGGTTTGAATAAAATAGTTTACTTCCAAAAGGTTAAAGGTCAATTTTCAGAGTATATATTTCAATGTAAAAAATATCAAAGACCGCGGTGTTAAAAATTCAAAAAGAAAATGGTATGAGATCAACTAAACTCTAAACTTTCGATGGAGACCCGATTAGTTCAGGAGTTATAAAGAAAAACGCTATTAAAAATACTTTTTTTCATATAAATTCATATAAAAATAGTCATAGATTTGAGAAACCCTTTGGAACCTATTATGTGTGGTAAAATTCATTAATATCGAAGACGTCAAATCCGAAAATAGCAGTTTTCTGTCCATTTTGATATGGATTCTCACATTTGTTATATAGAAATAATTTTTCGCCGAAAATGCTTCTTCACAAAGTATAATTTTTAAAAAATTCATAATTAATGAGTGTTAAACTTAAATACTAATTATAATTGAAATATTTTCTAAGAGTGTGCCAATAAAAAAGGTTTTTGATTACAAGACTATAGAATGAGTGCTAAAATTAAATAAATTTACTTACTTAGTGAAACTTGTAGACTCCCAGTCTTAATTAAATTCATATTATGTTTATTAATTGTATTTAATTATTTTATATAATTTAATGTAAATAATTATATTTATATGAAGTGAACCAACTTTTAAAATCGATGTCTTCCGATCGGGATGAAATTTTGGCCAAGCAGGTGTTTATTCTCATCCATGTAACTTATTACCTATTGTGCTTAGCAAATAGTTCCAAATAGTTTAGATAGCTATTTCTTCAATCGTTCGAAAAAAATAAAATATTAAAAAAAAAAATCAAAAATATTTAATATTTATTTCCGAAATCAAAAACTTTGTTTTTTTAAAAAAAAAAATAAAAAATGGATCTTTTTTTTCTTAAAATAAAAACGGCCCATTTTTAAAAAAAAAAAAAACAAAAATTGTATGTCTTGAGTTACAAGGTCTTCAAGGAAAAGACTTAAGCATTCTTTTGAGCCAAAAAATAAAAAAGGGTACGTTTTGAAGAAAAAAGTCAACAATGTTTTAGATTTTGCAAAAAAAAAAGTCAAAAATTTTAAGTTTTGAGTAACAAAACATTAATTTTGATAGATATCGGTCTTCAAGGAAAATATCTACGCTTTATTTTAAGAAAAAACAAGGACCCATATTTAAATAAAAGTCAAAAATGTTTTTGATTTCGGAAAAAAAAATTTTAAAATTTACACAATAAACATGCCATACAGAGTATTATTTTAGAGCATTTTTTGCTTAAAAGGCAACACAGAAAAAACTAAATTTCGTATTCAAACACAAAATTTATAAAATCAAACAAATATTTTACTGAAATAGGACCTATCACAAAATTCACAAAATCAAACACTACATTTCGTAATATTTTTATTGAAAAAAAATATTTTTTTTCTTATTAAAATATTGTTACTATTAATAAAATATAATATTTGAATATCCTCCAAATAATAAACAATTTTTTTAATAAAACAATAAAAACAAATAATTGGTTTTGAGTACAAATTCAAACAATCTTATATTTAAATCAATAAAAATATTCATAAAAAATACAATTAAAAATTAGTAAAACTTATATAGAAAATACTGCTATAAACAACATTTTCTATAGAAAATACTTTTATAAACAACATATTCTATAGAAAATACTGTTATCTATATATATAAAAGAGTAACGTTACTGACTGACTGACTGACTGACTGATTCATCATCGCACAGCCCAAACGGCTGAAGCTAGAATCACGAAATTTTAACTGTGGGTTCCTCCCTCCCCAAAACGATCCGATAAGAAGGGATTTTTGGAAATTCGAACGTTTAGGGGGTAAAAAAGGGTAAAAACGGGTAAATTCGGTAACCTTATATCTTCAAAACTAATAAAGATACAAAAAAATTTAAAGTTGCATGTTACTCCATTTAAAAAATAAGCTGACAGGTGTTTCGTACTTTTTCGAAATTCGAAAATTAAGGGAGAAAACGGGTAAAAACTGTATTTTGGTACTTTTTTGGCACCCTATGTATCTTTTAAACCAATAAACATATAAACAAATTTTAAATCGCATTCTTTACTTATCAAAAAATAAAAAATATAAGTTTGGTACTTTTTGGAAATTCGAACCCTTAAGGGATAAAAATTGTGTTTATTTTTGGTACTTTTTCATAAAATATGTTTTTCTATAATTTGATATAGGCATACGAATATTTTATTATGAGATCCCACCACGATACAGAAATTTATTTGAATTAAATTTTACCAAAGCAATGGGGATAAAAAAGGTACCAAAAAGGGGATAAAATCGGAAAAATACATTTTATTGAAATTATTAAGCCAATTTTGATAATTTTTTTAACACTGGTTCCTGGATTCATACAAAAATTAACTAACAGGGTGTTATTTGGAACTCGAGTGCCAAGGTGTATATTGGGCCAAATCCGGGTAAACAGTTTGGTACTTTTTTAAAACATATTTTTTCTTGGGCACATTAACACAGATTTTAATATTTTGAGACATGTCTGTAGCATAAACAATTTTGGCAAAATGGAATATTTTTAAAGGTCGAACTTGAGGGGTGTTCGAGGAAGAAAAGGGAAATTGGTACTTTTCTCCTAATGGTACTTTTTTAATATTTTAAATTATTGCACTTATCGACATTAAAGTTAGCTGATTTGTATCTGAGTGAAGTTTGTGTTAGGCATAGGGTATAATATTTAGGTACCAAAATGTGTGAACAGAACTATAGGTACTTTTTTGTTCTAATGGTACTTTTTTGAAATTTCTATAACAATGGACTTAGAAACATGAAATTAAACATATATGGTCCTAAGTGAGTGAGAATTCTAGGGGGAGACTTTTTGGTACTTTTTCTTTATTGGAATAGTACTTTTTGTAATTTCTTCACCAATGAACCTAGAAACATGAAATAAAGCTTATATATAAACCGAGTGAGTGGGAAACCACAAGTGTGGGTTTTTTGGTACTTTTTCTATATTCTAATGGTACTTTTTTGAATTTTCTATAACTATGGACTTAGAAACATGAAATTAAGCATATATGGTCCTAAGTAAGTGAGAATTCTAGGGGGAGACTTTTTGGTACTTTTTCTTTATTTGATTGGTACTTTTTGTAATTTTTTCACCAATGAACCTAGAAACATGAAATAAAGCTTATATGGAACCGAGTGAGTGGGAAACCACAATTGTGGGGTTTTTGGTACTTTTTCTATATTCTAATGGTACTTTTTTGAATTTTCTATAACAATGGACTTAGAGACATGAAATTAAGCATACACGGTCCTAAGTCAGTGAGAATTCTAGGGAGAGATTTTTGGTACTTTTTTTAATCGAATGGTACTTTTTGTAATTTCTTCACCAATGAACCTAGAAACATGAAATAAAGCTTACATGGGCCAGAGTGGGTGGGCATCTACAAGTGACTGCTTTTTGGTACTTTTTCTATATTAAAATGGTACTTGGACCTAGAAATATGTAATTAAGCGTATATGGTCCTATGTGATTGAAAATTTAGCGGATACTTCATGGTACTTTTCCTTTATTATAATGGTACTTTTTTTAATTTTGTATAACAATGGACTTAGAAACATGAAATTAAGCATACACGGTCCTAAGTCAGTGAGAATTCTAGGGGGAGACTTGTTGGTACCTTTTCCCTATTCGAATGGTACTTTTTGTAATTTCTTCACCAATGAACCTAGAAACATGAAGTAAAGCTTATATGGACCGGAGTGAGTGGGAATCCACAAGTGCCTGATTTTTGGTACTTTTTGTATATTGTTTCGGTACTTTTTGAATTTTCTGTAATAATGGCCATAAAAATATGAAATTAATCGAAATTAATGTTCTAAAGTGAGTGAGAATTCCAGGGGGAGACTTTTTGGTACTTTTTCTTTATTCTAATGGTACTTTTTTGAATTTTTTATAACAATGAACTTAGAAACATGATATTAATCGTATATGTTCTAAAGTGAGTGAGAATTCTAGGGATAGACTTTTTGGTACTTTTTCTTTATTCGAATGGTACTTTTTGTAATTTCTTCACCAATTAACCTAAAGCCATGAAATTAAGCTTATATGGAAGTGAGTGGGAAACCACAAGTGGGGGCTTTTTGGTACTTTTTATATATTCTAATGGTACTTTATGAATTTTCTGTAATAATGGACATAGAAATATGAAATTAGGCGTCTATGGTCCCAAGTGAGTGGAAATTCAAGGCGCTTGGTACTTTTTCTTTGTTCTCATACGTACTTTTTGAATTTACTATAATAATGGACCTAGCGTTTCCAAAAAACCAAAGAATTTCAAAACCGCGGTTTCGTTTTTTTTTGGGTTTTGTGATAATTTTTAAATATTAATTGTTATAGAAACAAAATTAGTTGATAATATAGGAAAGGCTATACAAATTTAAAATTCAAAATTGACGGGTTATGGTTTAGTGAATGCGAATTCAGAAGTGATAATCAATGGTACTATTTGTTTATTGCAATGGTACTTTTTGAATATTTTATAATAATTTTAGGCACACATGATTTTAAATGAATTTGAATTCACAAAAGGTGACTTTAGTGGTAACTTTCTTTTGCATTTTCTATAATAATGGACCCAGAAATATGAAATTAGACATTTACAATTAGATTCACAAAGGGAGACTTAATAGTACTATTTCATTCTTCTAATTGGGGTGGCGAAGCGCACCGGGTCTGCTAGTAAACAACATTTTCTATAGAATACTGTTATAAATAATATTTTATTAATATTTTATATATATATACTGCTGAAAATAACATTTTCTATAGAAAATACACACTATTTTGAATAATACAATGTTTTTAAAATAAAATAATTTTATAGACATTTTTAATAGAAAATATCCAGGAATGAATTGGTGAGATGTCAGCCAAACTTGCGCACTTTCCATATAACGGGAATCCAATAGATAACACTGAATATTCTAAACCTACGAGAAGATAGAGAAAAATTCATTATGAACTGTATTTATTAGCATATTTGTATTATTAATTGATAATCAAGCGTACTTACCATTTATTAAGTATTATCGCAAGAAGAATAGCCGGAATAGGCACCCAATCATCTGGAAATCTGAAATTGCACCGGAACGCTTAACAGTATTGCCAACTATTGTAATATCATACTTACCGAACGTTAAGCATGAACAATATTATCGACGTCAATACCCGGTCTGGACAATGCAGACCACAAAATGGACAAACATTTAAACCCATTTACATAAAAATATTATATTTTTTTAATATTTATTTTTCCAACTGTCTGTCAAATTACATAAATTTGTTTTTGTTTCATAGTAAACAAAAAAAATATAAAGTCATTTAAAAAAAATATTCGATTCTATTAAAATGTTTATTAAAATCAAATAAAATATTTGTAAAGAAACAAAGTTGTTTGTGTAGAAGTGTTGCCTATGGTTTAACAAATTATAAAAATGTTTCGTAATATAAAAACGTTTTTTTATCGAGAGACGTTTGCATTTACGATCCTATTTCCTATAGAAAAACTGTGCACAAGATTTATGCCCGTACTTTCAACAAATAAATATCGATCACTGCTTAGTTACTTATGGAGTAAAAATATTTGGTAATTTTTACCCGTAGATATTGATTTGAAATTAATGTCAATAGCAAATTGATTTTACTTTACAGCCAAATTACGCTCATTTCAGAATTACCATAAATATTATTAAAATTCCTCAAATGGCATTTAAGAATAACAACAGACACTTGAACAATTTAATCAAAACATATTGACACATTGCACAATCATTACACTTGCTCTTTTCATCAAACACTTTCTACAAATATTTAAATGCAGGGCAGGAAACTAGTGTTCTGGAAAGGCTTGACGGATATATACCTTATTTCAAAGAATTTGCCATATATTTGTATACATTTATTCAATCCATATTTCAAGGTATTCAAACATAAACCTTAAAATTATGAATCACAATTACAGGCATAAAAATTCAGTTGAAATGTTAAAACATACTTCTATTCAAGACATTTCAACTTTGTCGTCATCATTGTGGTGGCATGTAAATATTTAACCATTATTACACCAAAACAATCACAATAAAGCCAAAACTATAAACTCCCCAAAATATCAAACCACCACAGTTAGCATTGACAGTATACGCTGCTGTACTATACTAAACATTCAAATCTGCAGTTGTAACAATTTATTCATATTAAATCTATATATATGAAGACAGTAAATAAACAGACATAACTACATATATTTAAATGAACAAACGAACGAATGAATGAATGAATGCGTGAGAATGGAAATAAATTTACAACTTCGTAAAAGTTATAGACACGTCCGTCCATTGAAACAAAAACGCAAAAAGTAAATAAATACTATTGAATGAAACAACAGCAAAAATATCCAAAGTTATAAATAAAAGCAAAGCAACATGTCAATAAAACTTTTAGTCGTTTAAAGGAATTCAAACAAAAACCTTAATGAGTTTAACGAACATGTTTAAATCCACAATAAAAATTAGCAGTGTTGTACACATACTTGTCACTTTTCTACTAGTGATATTTACTTGGGAACTGCACACCGAAGGTACATACATACATATTTTGTTTTGAATTTAAGAGTATATTGTGTAAATAAAAGGATTTTCTGAACATTTTTAGCTAAAAAAGTGACTTTACTACCTTTAACGGCCCAAAAGGTTTATCAACTTTTAAGAAAAAATGACTACATCCATGCAGTACCGGAAGGAAGAGTAGTAACACAAGGTATTGCAGCTGTAACCGGGTTTACTTTGGGCCTCAAAAAGGCTGTGGGAGCCGCCTTACTTTATGACATAATAACTGCCAATATAACTGAGGATGCTACAAATCAAACAGCAGCCACACCCATGTACATGACCCAAGAAATTTGCTTTGGATCTAGGGGTGCTAGAAGCCTTTACGAGGCTGAGGCCATAGCCGAAGCTTACAGTCGCCTGGATGAAAAAGACAATTCGTTTCAAGCAGCTGTACGCAAAAGTCAAGAGAAACGTCTAACGAAACCAAAGCGAAACAGAAGAAAAAAGTTGGGCAATAGAAGAAGATACAAGAGACCGCAAAGAATAAAAGTAAAAAGACCAACAAATCCAGAGACAGCGACAGCAGCCACTGCATCTGCCGAGGCGGCTACTGCAGCCGCAGCAGACTCGGATTCCCAAATGGCTCAACCAACTGCAGCAAACACGGCAACTGGATCGATGGATGAAACATATATAAACGGGGGCACTAATACGGATACCGTATCTAGTACGACAACCAGTACGGATAATGATCAGTCTATAACATGTATTGTAATACAAAAACCAAAACAATAATAATAATAATAATAACACCATCGTTAATATTCTCTGCCTAATGAGATGAGAATCTGTCTCAGAGTTTTATTTCTTATGTTTCATTGTTTGTTATTTTTTTTACCGTTCCTAAGAGAACAAACAACTATTCTTAAAGAAATGTGTAACTGAAGTGCGCTGTCAGAATATTTTTGGCACACACACACACACACACACACTATTCGATTTTAGAGCAACCAGCCAGATTTAAATTTGAATAATTATGCTAATGAGATCACAGCAGCATGTCAGCATTAAAAGCAGCAGAGTGTTTTACCTTTACAACAACCTATTAACCATGTTTCAAGTTTCATGTTACTCTATCTAGTATATGTAATTATGTTATTGTTGTAAATCTTTTATCATTGTGTCGGCATAAAGCACAGCTTGACACAAGTTCGTTAGTTATTGATGACTGTTAACAAAAACACTGATAATACATAATTTGCTTGCTGGCTGTATATGTAACTCTCTGACTAACAAAAAGACAGACAGACATACTGACTGACTTATTGTTGATGAAGAGGGAGGGGTGGGGGTAAAGAGTCAAAAGAAGCAAAAAATTTAAATACCACACAACCGCACATGCATATGTTGCGAACGAAGAAAATCTTAAAGATGTTTGTTTTTTTACAATATTTTTGATAAATTGTATTTTTTCATTTCAGCTCGTTTCTTTCTAACTCGCAAATGTGTATGTAGTATGTAACACTGTGCAGATTTGTCTGAGTGTATGTAAATCTCCAACAAAAGAAAGTTTTTTTTTATTTTTTTGGTTTCAGAGAAAAAGCTAACAAATCGTTTTTGCCGGCGACTGAAAGTGAAAGTGTTATTTCCTTTGACATGTCAATATTTAATTTGAGCAAAAAACTGAAATATTAGTAGTTGTTTTTTTTTTTTGTATAACAAAAAACAAAATTAACACAAAAATGCGGAAATATTAGATAATAACACATTGTTAATCGTTTTTGTGTTGTTGTATGATTTGTTAAAACAAAAGAAAGAAATTTCAACCTTTTCACACTGCCAGACTCACACTATGAATATTTAAACTGTTTTTGAATTCTTCGAGAAACACATACATACAAAGTAGTTAAAATGTTGCATAATAAATATAAAAAAATAAATATCAGTTCAAATTTTAAATATGAATTTACTATTGACTGAAATTTACACAAATTAAACTATTTTAATCACAATCCATGTTTACAAACAAAATATAAATAAAAAAAAAATACAGCCCAGTACATACATACAATTAGCACTCTGTATATTCTCCTTAAAGAATTTAATACTACAAACATACATTTTGTTACGATTTCGAAGGTGCGGGGCAAGTTCAAATATACACAAACAAATTGAAAAATGCAAAGAAGCAAAGAAAACCATTTTTATTGGGTTCTTGTTATTTGGTTGGCCAAAAATGTTGCTTTAGTTAGTTTTAGCTACTAAATAATAAAATAAGACCCATTCAAAGCAAATCAATTTTTCAGTGCAGGTCCCATGCATATCGCTCATATGTAAATATATACATATATACATATATATTTCGGGATTTCCTAAATCCCGAAGGCCGGGATTTTTTAATTTTAAAACCCGGGGTTTTCGGGATTTTCCAAGTCCCGTTTTTCATAAATCAATAGGGAAATTTAAATTTTTATGTGCCTTTTTCATGCATTTTGATATTCTACATACCCGAATATCACAAAGTGATATTCAGCAAAGCTGTTAAGCTACAATATGGTTAATAAAGGAAAACGGTATTTTTGGTTTTCCTTGAGTGTGGCTCTAGAGAATCATCGAACAGATCTCGAACAAAATGAAAATATTTCGATCGCTAAAAGGCTAAAAGCTAAGGTACTGTTTTTTACCAGTATGTACTTTAGGCTAGGTCGATTTATATGAACGATCAAAAAGTAAAAAATCGTATAGCAGAAACGCAATCTACGGAAAATTCTTAGAAATTTTCCTCAAGATACCATAGATCTAAAATCAAATCCTATCTTGTGCATTTCGTGTTTTATCCAATAAAAAAAAAACTATTAAAAAAAATAAATACTGAAATATCATTGGATAAAAGACGAAATACGGTTTCAAATGAAAACCCCGATTATTCATTATATGCAGTATTATTATTTATATGTATATATTTTTAAATATGTATAATGAACAATTTAAAGAACGTTTTAAAATTACATTTAACAAACTCATTTTAATCAACAGTATTTTTTAATTTAATGTACTCCACATCAAGAAAAATGTTTTAAAAGTATTACCAAATATAAAATCTTATCAAAGTGCAGATTTTTTGACAAGAATGAAGAATATGTAAATATGCTTAAAGTATTTATTCGTTTCAGAAAATTTCATGAATTTTGGCATTGATTTGTTGTACAGATTTTTGCAGATTTTGAACTCAGGAGCATTTTTTTTATTTAATATTTTGAATTTTTGGTGCATATTTTACTATTTTTATATGTATTTAGTTTTTTACATATGGGCAAATCCTGCGTGACGAAAATTTCATTCGTACACGTTTTCATATTTAAATATGAAATTTTTTTTTAATGATAGAGAATTCTAATATAGTAACTTATTTGCATGAACAAACATTTGCCGTTTTCATAAAAAGCTGAGAATATTTTGTGACGCACGTTACGTGACGCTCGTTACAAATTATCCAGATGCTTGAAAATTATCTCCTTTTCTGTGAGAAGTTGTGAAAAATTCCATTCAAAGTGAAATTACTCAAAATTAATTTGTATTTAAATTGAATGGTCAAAAATAAAGCTGTCAATCAAAGCTGTCTTGTTAACACTTAAGCAATGATAAAAACACATTAAAAAATTTATTTTTTTTTGTATAAAATTAAGATATTTGAGCTAGTGTTGGATTTGGTAATCATTTTTGTATGAATGACCATAGAAATATATTTTGTTTATATATAAAATATAAAAAACATATCTAGTCTAATATTACAATTAAAAATTTCAAGTTTGATTAATTTAAAATTTTTTTGTTGGTAGACGTTTCTGGGACTAGCCGATATTTAAAAAAAACTTTTTTACAAAATTTTTCCTATCAACATATTTTTCAGAAAAAAAAATGTTTGCTTAATCTTTATCTTAAAATATACACAAATCTTGTAGTGTCTAAATATCGCCCCCTAATAAAACAATAGTGTATAATTGAGTTTAAAATTGTTGTGTTAGTAGACATCTAGAACAAAAGTAATATTGCAATTGATCTTTTGACCCTCTTTGTGCAAGTAGAATTTCACCAAATTTTGACCACATATAGAATCAGTTATGTAGATTCTTATTATGCAATAAAATAATGGTGTATATGCTTATACACTATTGTTTTATTGAGGGGACGATATGTAAAAATCGTTATAGAAATTTCTAGGAAAATACGAATATGAATTTCAGTAGCGACCTCCAATAATATGTCAAATGTTATTTATTTTTTTTTTCAATTTGAAGCTATATTGGAAAAAACTAATCATTCGATAGTTTTTTTTTTTTAAATATTAGATTTAAATTTTAACAATAACTCTATATAACATTGGATAATGTGTACATTAACAAAAGATCTATAAATGTTTGGAATCTACAGCAAAGCACAAATTTAATTTTTTTTTTATTTATTTCTTGAAAACTGCAATTTTATAGATTTCGTTATTTTTCGGCTTTTGCAACATATTTACATAAAGCACATTTTTAGACAATATTTCCGGTTTCCCAGGTAATGACTGATTTATAAGCCGTTGTGGTAATTGCTTTCAGTGGCACCACCGCGGTGCACCGTGTTAAAATAATGATTTAAAATGTTATTTTGTAAGTAGTGAAGTCAGTCGGAATTTTAGCATTTTAACTCATTAATTCGTAATGAAAATTTTAGTTGAGATGCAAATTTATTTCAAAATATTGCACTCATTTTCTAAGTTGTGATAAATGAATGTAAACTGTTCAGTTACTCATTCAAACATACAAAAACAGATGCACAGTTTGGTGAAAAATATTCTATTCTATTGTTGTTAAATCAACCACAGTTGGTGGGATGAGGCAAATAATTTTTATTAAGTTGTAATTGACAATTTGGGCGTTTATGCCAACAGCCAATAATAATTTATATTTTGTTTTTTAATTACAACACCAACATTTATACTTCACTATGGTAGTGTGAACAATTAAAAATAATAACAATAATCATACAAATAATTAAAAAAAACAACCACAGAAATAAAACCATGAATTTTCAAATACAAAGTACATGACAGACACGATGATGATGATGGTGTTTGTGATGTTAAAACCAAAAGATTAACAAACAAATATTAAAAATTATCACAGGTAATAAAAGCTTATGATGGTGTGTGAGAGGTTTGTGTGTATGTATGTAAAATGTGACAGACAGAAACAACGTACGTCGTAGTTAGACACATGTATCAAATCCACTTTAATTTCCGTTTTCCGCTTGATGTGTCAACACAAAAACACACAATCCTATGTGAGTACAAGGACTAGTACAAATAAGTTAACGACAACAAGGATGAATGGAATATTTTTTGTTTATTTCGAGACGTGTTTTCACTTGTGGAATTTATATAAATAAATTGTGGCATTTGACGGCAGTGTCTTGTGCGGATCATCACAGTTCTTATGTTGTTTGCAGTATTAATTCAAATACATGCCCGTATGTTAACGAGCTGTCAAATTATGAAACACTAAATATTAAAATGCATGTATTGAAGTAGTCGCAAATAATCAATAATGTCGCATATTATGACATGTATTTATTAAATACGAAATAAACGAACAATATTTGATGACTCAGTGTCAGCAGGCTTTCTAATGACCACACACTAAACCGTTTTCATGATTTCTATATAAAATAAATCGTTTAGCAAATCAATCCACAAAATACTTAATAGAAAAACGATAATGTGTTGAGTATTTATGGTAATATGCAAATATTTTGACCTCTCTGAGTTGATTTTAAACATTTTGAAGTTCATTAAAGTCATAAAATACCACAGAAATGTGTGTGAGAGTTTATGTTCAACGCCCTGAGGTTGTCAATAATTTAAAAACGCAAACACAAGAGATAGAACGAGAGAACGAGCGACCAGACGAATGAAGGTGGAACACAAGAAACTGAAAATACTTTCATCGATTTGAAAAACCTGACCTGACTGACTGACTGACATAGACATCACTTTATAAATGATGAGATTCGTTTTTTGTGTTGTTGGTGTTGGTTTGAATTAATTAAAATTTATAGACATTTTTTGTTAATAAAAGCAGATGACGATCCAATATAAATTTCAGTTTGAATACTTGACATCTCACGTACGAGAGCTGGCATTTCTTTTTGGCCATTACGCAAAATACTTTGGCCCTACTTCTACTTCTGATTTAGGAGGATCTCCTCACCATTAGGAATAAATGAAAATGGAATTAAAGTCCATACTACGTTTAACTGTTATTCTAACAGTATTTGCTGCTGCAACGCTAAATGTCAATGGTAAGTGCTGGTAAAGCAAACTTTAATCGGTGTTAACTATATGAATATTTCTCATTATAAGCTGCTAGACGTGTGGTACTACGCCCATTATCCGCCAAGGAAGTTATAAAAATTCTTAAGACAGCTGGCCGTGAAGATGCCATACCAGAGGGTCGCGTGGTTACTCAAGGACTGGCTGCAATGACCGGTTTCGCTTTGGGCTTGACCAAAGGCATTGGCGGTACTATACTCTTTGACTTGGCTTCATCAAATGCTACCTCGCAGTTCATCAACAACTTCAATTACACTGCTATGATGGGCGATTTCCAGGGTATTAATATGACCGCTTTAACGCATATGTTTCCATGGGGTTCAGCTAATAATTCAAGTGGTATCAGGTACAAAACAACAGAGATCTGCTTTAACACTCGCATCGAAGATCCCGTCGTTGAGGAGGTGGCAAGGCAGGCACCTGCCACATCACCTGCTGACACTACTCCTACCGTATCCGATTCTCCAGCTACTGACGACGCCGCAACAGATGGGACAGGTACCGATACTGCTGACGCAAATGATACTGGGACCGGTGTTGCCGACGACACTGCAACCAACACTAACACTAACACTGGAACTGGTACGTCTATTGACACAGGCACTGAGACCAATACCAAAACGAACACGGTCACCCAAACTAGTACTGGTGACGGTCAGACATGTATAGTTTTGCAAAAGCCCATAGTGCGTAAACGACGTTCGTCGCATCGCAAACGCCGACGTTGATAGTGGCACAACATTTTTATAGTTTGTATTTTATAAATTCTATATGTAAAAATTTAAGTTATTTATTTATTTTATTTATTATTCTACCGTTTAATAAAAATTTGCAATAATCTTATTATAAAAACAGGCTAACTTTTGTTTGAGTCTTAGCAATTCTGCAATCTCATAGTTAAACCTTTTTAAAAATATAATTTTAGATCATAAATCAACCATTTAAGTGCTGATTTCAAAAACAAATCTTTCGCGCCCTTGTATTTTGATGTACAACACTATAGTGTGGTGGGTAACACCATTTTGTAGTCTAACACCCACCTTAAAGTATACCAATCGACTCAGAATCACTTTATAAGTTGTATATACAAATAAACACATCATGTATGATAGTCCATGGTATATGACTATGGACCAGAGTATGAAAACAAACAAAACATTTCGCAAACGTTTGCAAAATGTACAAAACAAATCAAAATTTTTATATTGTACTAGCTGACCCGGTGCGGTTGTAAATGTCTAATTTCATATTTCTGGGTCCATTATTATAGAAAATGCAAAATGTGTTCCTAATTTTAAATTTTTATGTTTATTATTATAAAATATTCAAAAAGTACCATTGCAATAAGGAAATAGTACCATTGATTATCACTTTTAAATTCGCATTCACTAAACCATAACCCGTCAAGCTTGAATTTTAGATTTGTATATCATTTCCTATATTATCAACTAATTTTGTTTCTATAATACTTAAGTTTTAATAAATTATCACAAAACCGAAACCGATCGGTTTTTAATTTTTTAAAACCGAAACCGCGGTTTTGAAATTCTTCGATTTTTTGGAAAGTCTAGGTCCATTATTATAGGAAATTCAATAAAAGTACCATTAGAATATATAAAAAGTACCAAAAATCCCCCACTTGTGGTTTCCCACTCACTCGGGTCCATATAAGCTTAATTTCATGGCTTTAGGTTCATTGGTGTAGAAATTACAAAAAGTACCATTCGAATAAAGAAAAAGTACCAAAAAGTCTCCCCTAGAATTCTAACTCACTTAGGACCATGTATGCTTAATTTCATGTTTTTTAAGTCCATTGCTATAGAAAATTAAAAAAAAGTACAATTCGAATAAACAAAAGGTACCATGAGGTATCCGCTTGAATTTTCAATCACTTAGGACCATATACGCTTAATTTCATATTTCTAGGTCCATTATGTTATAGAAAATTCAAAAAGTACCATTAGAATATAGAAAAAGTACCAAAAAGCACCCACTTGTAGTTACTCACCCACTCGGGTCCGTATAACCTTTATTTAATGTTTCTAGGTTCATTGGTGAAGAAATTACAAAAAGTACCATTTGAATAAAGAATAAGTACCAAAAATTCTCCCCCTAGACTTCTCACTCACTTAGGACCATATACATATGTTTAATTTCGTGTTTCTAAGTCCATTGTTATAGAAAATTCAAAAAAGTACCATTATAATATAGAAAAAGTACTAAAAAGTATACACTTGCGGATTCCCACTCACTCTGGTCCATATAACCTTTATTTTATATTTCAAGGTTCATTGATGAAGAAATTACAAAAAGTACCATTCGAATAAAGAAAAAGTACCAAAAAGTCTCCCCTAGAATTCTAACTCACTTAGGACCATGTATGCTTAATTTCATGTTTTTAAGTCCATTGCTATAGAAAATTAAAAAAAGTACCATTAGAATAAACAAAAGGTACCATGAGGTATCCGCTTGAATTTTCAATCACTTAGGACCATATACGCTTAGTTTCATATTTAGGTCCATTATATTATAGAAAATTCAAAAAGTACCATTAGAATATAGAAAAAGTACCAAAAACAACCCACTTGTAGTTTCCCACTCACTCGGTTCCATATAAGCTTTACTTCATGTTTCTAGGTTCATTGGTGAAGAAATTACAAAAAGTACCAATCGAATAAAGAAAAAGTACAACAAAGTCTCCCCATAGAATTCTCACTTACTTAGGACCATATATGCTTAATTTCATGTTTCTATGTTCATTGTTATAGAAAATTCAAAAAAGTACTATTAGAATAAACAAAAAGTACCAAAAAGTCTCCCCCTAGAATTCTCACTCACTTAGGACCATATATGCTTAACTTCATATTTCTATGTCCATTATTACAGAAAATTCAAAAAGTACCATTCGAATATAGAAAAAGTACCAAAAAGCAGTCACTTGTAGATTCCCACTCACTCCGGTCTTAATTTCATGTTTTTAGGTTCATTGGTGAAGAAATTACAAAAAGTACCATTCGAATAAAGAAAAAGTACCAAAAAGTCTCCCCCTAGAATTCTCACTCACTTAGGACCATATATGCTTAATTTCATGTCTCTAAGTCCATTGTTATAGAAAATTCAAAAAAGTACCATTAGAATATAGAAAAAGCACCAAAAAGCCCACACTTGTGGTTTCCCACTCACTCGGTTCCATATAAGCTTTATTTAATGTTTCTAGGTTCATTGGTGAAGAAATTACAAAAAGTACCAATCGAATAAAGAAAAAGTACCAAAAAGTCTCCCCCTAGAATTATCACTTACTTAGGACCATATATGCTTAATTTCATGTTTCTAAGTCCATAGTTATAGAAAATTCAAAAAGTACCATTAGAATAAAGAAAAAGTACCAAAAAGTCTCCCCCTAGAATTCTCACTCACTTATGACCATATATGCTTAATTTCATGTTTCTAAGTCCATAGTTATAGAAAATTCAAAAAAGTACCATTAGAATATAGAAAAAGTACCAAAAAACCCACACTTGTGGTTTTCCAGTCACTCGGTTTATATATAAGCTTTATTTCATGTTTCTAGGTTCATTGGTGAAGAAATTACAAAAAGTACCATTCCAATAAAGAAAAAGTACCAAAAAGTCCCCCGCTAGAATCTCACTCACTTAGGACCATATATGTTTAATTTCATGTTTCTAAGTCCATTATTATAGAAATTTCAAAAAAGTACCATTAGATGAACAAAAAAGTACCTATAGTTCAGTTCACACATTTTGGTACCTAAATATTATCCCCTATTCCTAACACTAACTTCACTCAAATAAATATCAGCTAACTTTAATGTCGATAACTGAAATAATTTAAAATTTTAAAAAAGTACCATTAGGAGAAAAGTACCAATTTCCCTTTTCTTACTTGAACACCCCTCAAGTTTGAAATTTAAAAATATTCCATTTTGCCAAAATTGTTTATGCTATAGGCATGTATCAAAATATTAAAATCTGTGTTAATGTGCCCAAGAATAAATATGTTTTAAAAAAAGTACCAAACTGTTTACCCGGATTTGGCCCAATATACACCTTGGTACTCGAGTTGCAAATAACACGCTGTTAGTTAATTTTTGTATGAATCCAGGAACCAACGTTAAAAAAATTATCAAAATTGGCTTAATAATTTCAAATATAATGTATTTTCCTGATTTTATCCCCTTTTTGGTACCTTTTTTATCCCCATTGAGGTGGTACAATTTCATTCAAATAAATTTCTGTAACGTGGTGGGAGCTGATAATAAAATATTCGTATGTCTATGTCAAATTATAGAAAAACATATTTTATGAAAAAGTACCAAAAATTAACACAATTTTTATCCCTTAAAGGTTCGAATTTCCAAAAAGTACCAAACTTATATTTTTTATTTTTTGTTAATTAAAGAATACGATTTAAAATTTGTTTCTATGTTTATTGGTTTAAAAGATACATAGGGTGCAAAAAAAGTACCAAAATACAGTTTTTACCCGTTTTCTCCCCTAAAAGTTTCGAATTTCCAAAAAGTACGAAACACCTGTCAGCTTATTTTTTAAATGGAGTAACATGCTATTTTAAGTTTTTTTGTATCATTATTAGTTTTGAAGATATAAGGTTACCGAATTTACCCGTTTTTACCCTTTTTTACCCCCTAAACGTTCGAATTTCCAAAAATCCCTTCTTATCGGATCGTTTTGGAGAGGGAGGAACCCACAGTTAAAATTTCGTGATTCTAGCTTCAGCCGTTTGGGCTGTGCGATGATGAATCAGTCAGTCAGTCAGTCAGTCAGTAACGTTACTCTTTTATATATATAGATTGTACATGAGCAAAAACAAAACAAAAACTTTTCAAGTGACAAAGAGAGAAAACGATTTAGCTTTTCACTCATCTGCATTATTTAATTTACCGTTACAATCGTACATTTGAGTACAAAACAGATAGAGAAACGTATTTTTTATTTGTTTTGTTTTTTTTTGTAATGTGTTCTCTATTATAATGAGTAAATCAATTACCAAACGTTTTTTATCAGAATGTTTCAATATTGTTCTTACTCTTTTCTTTTCTAGCTGTGTACGTTTATAATATTATTAATATAAACTTTATATTAATGTACAGTTTGCGCTCATGAGCAAAAACAATGCAAAACAAAATGGGACAATCATTCTCATTGTTTTTGTTTGGATTTTGTTTTATTCACTGCAAAGAACAAAACAAAACGATATCAAACGTTTCGATTTGTTTATTTCCGTACAAGCTCCTTTAGAAAATTACTTTAAAGAGCATCAAACTCTTAAAAATAATAATATCCACAAATATAGAAAGAAATCACACTATCTAATTTCATGGCGATCGGTCCATAATTGGTCATAGCTCCTAAATAACGTCCACTTCCGAGAATTTCTTTAACGAGCATACAACTCTTAAAAATTATGGTATGCAAATAAAATTCTGCAAAAAAAGCCCAATTCCGAAAATTATCTCTTTTTTTACTTGTTTTATATATTAAATTTGAGGTCGTATACTGATCTGCACTATCGATCCAAACCCGATACTCAAAATAATTGGTTTACAAAATAAAACTAAAGGATTTACAATATATTTATTTTACTTTATTTTATTACACTTTAAAATAATAATTATTTGAGCTTAGTTAAGTTTATAAATAATAATAATTTTCACATGGATTTATTACAAATAGTCCCTTAAAATAAATGAATAGAAAAAAAAATAAATATATTTTTCCAATTTTTCTTTATAAACTCGCTCATCCAAGTAAGTGCGTTTGTGTGTGTTTATGTGAGTGTATGCATGTGTGAGTGAATGGAGATGGGTTTGATTTCATGATTATATTTAGATTTAACTTTACGATTAATTTCACAGTAAAATTATACTTAATGATTGAATTCCATACGCTTGGTTGCACTCATTTCACTTCGAATTCTAAATGAAACACGTTCTCGTATCAAGACATAAGTACTGAGGAAAAACACAAAACTTTACCTCAAATACACTATTTTTCTACACACAACAACATTTTTTATTATGTAGACATGTGTGTATTCATGTGTTTATGTGAACTTCTGTGTTTTTGACTTAGATTGGAACAAATGAGGAGCCGCAGAACAAAAGGTACTTTTTCACATCTTATCAAAAATTGGTTTTTCGGTATTTTTATAAAATTTGGGTTGAAATCTTCTAGTCAGCAAAATTTTTATAATTTTTTTACTAAGTAAATGGGTTCTAAAAAAAATTTATACTTAATAAAACGTACAACACTAGTATAAAACGAAAAAAAAATTATTTAATTTCAATGTGTAATTTGTGTATAAAGTGGTTGACAAAACAATGGAACAAAATTAAAAAAAATATTCACTATTTCGCTACTGACAAAACAATGGAAACTTTTAAACTTCAGCAAGAAAGAAGTGTAAAACGAAAATAATATTTAAAAGAACGATGTAAAAAGCATGTTGTTTACTGTTATTTTATTTTTAAATTCTGGTAATTTTTCACAAAACATGGCTAAAGTTAAGATTTGTGAAGACTTAAAAAATAAAATAACGATTTTAAAGCTGGTTTAAAACAAAAAAGTATCTGTGACAAATATTCAATAAATAAATCAGCAGTTTCAAAAATTATAAAGAAATTTCTTGGGATCGGTTCTGTAAAAACTGAACATTTAGGTGGAAGTCCTCGTAAGACTACTCCTAGACAAGATAATTTAATAGCGAGAGAGTTCAAGAAATTCCCAAAAATAACTCTTCGAGAGGTTGTCGCAGGGCAAATGAGGCTGATCTTGGTTACTATCGTCCTGTGAAAAAACCATTTCTAAAAAGAACCGTTCTGCTCGTCTACAATTTTCCAGGGATCATTTAAACTGGTCGATACAAAATGGAATACTGTCCTCTTTTCCGACGAATCCAAATGCAATTTAAGAGGCAGTAATGGGAGAACATTTGTAAGACGACGAAAGAGAAAAATATTAGATCCAAAGTACATAAGACTGTAAAGTTTTGCGGTGGCAATATTATGGTATGGGGAAGTTTTTCAGGGTTAAGGTATTGGTCCAATTCATATTATAAAAGATATCATGACAGGTATAGGATACAGACCCATATTAAACGATGTTATGTATCCATACGCTGAGGAAAATATGCTCCTAGTTTGGAGATTCCAACACGACAACGACCCGAAACACACCTCTAGGGTTGTAACCGAGTGGTTACAATCCAACGAAGTACGTGTTTTGAAATGGCCTGCCCAATCGCCAGTTCTCAATCCCATAGAAAATCTATTGGAAATAGTAGATCGTAAAATAAGGACCCAAAATTACACCAGGAAGGAAGATTTATCGGAGGCGGTTATAAGGGAATTGCAAAATATTTCAAAGGAGACCATTGACTCTTTAATTGGTTCAATGCATCGTCGATGTGTAGCAGTTATAAAAAATAAGGGATACCCAACAAAATATGGAGATATTGCAAAGTTTAGACCATATTTGTTAAAATAATACCTAAGTTTCCATTGTTGGGTCAATGCCGTAATAAAGAAATCTTTTAATTTTGTTTTCTTATTTTTAGAATTTAATTAATTATGTCCTTTGTTTTTTTTTTTGTTAAATTAAGTTACTAAAAGTATAGAAATAAAATACTACAACAATGTTAAAATTTTTTAAAAATTTATTTCAGATTTTAGGCCACTAATGAAATATTTGGAAAAGTTTCCATTGTTTTGTCAACCACTGTATATTAGATCAGGATTCAAAAAAACATTCATTTAAAATATTATCGTTAAAAAAACGCATAAAAATATACTTTTTAATTTTGTTTTTAACAAAACGTACTTTTTTTCTTTATTTTTTAACAAAAGGTTATTTTTCCGATATTAAAATGGTTTTATATCAAACATCCTTAACAATTAATGTGGTGACTTATGGCAGTTAGATGTATCTATTGATAAGTAAGAAGCTTGTTACCATTTCCAGGTTCATGCAGTTTTTTAAGTGGTCGAAATAAATAAAACTCATTTTCCCAAAAATTTTAAATGTGTGAAAAAGTAAAATAGGTATGTTCAAATTAAAAGAAGTAGTGGTACCCAATATTTATAAAACTTAGTTCAATTTGATAGTCTAGAAATTTTAAATCCAATCGATATTCTAATGGTACGTACAACGGAAAGCAAAAATTAAAACACAATGAAAATGTTCATGATATGTTTCTATTATGATTTTGATTTTATTTTACATTGATCAAAATACAAAGTGGTTAAGATTAAAAAAAGTATATGGAATTAAAAAGCAGTTATATTGGCGATGATTTTATAACATAATTTTTGTTATTAAAATATTTTTAATTTTGTAAAAGTGAAAAGATGAAAAAAATTTTGAAATACATCATATTTTTAGTTACAAATTTCTTAACTGAGTTCACTCCTATTTTTATGAACACAACTGCACATATGAGTTTTTGAGTGTTTTGTTAATCTGTCATATTCCTAAGAATTTGCCCATATATTTTAATATAAATACATAATTCTTTAAGTGGCGCAAGCCAATATAGAAAAGATCAAACACAATACAAATTATAACACCAAATATGCAGTTACGAGTAAAAAAAATATGCTGAAAAGAGCAAAATATGCTCTAAAAAAATTCTTAAAAAACAATATGATCTTGTTGCCCTCAATCTGTGATTACTCATATTTTATACCAAAAATTAATACTAAAAATCTCAAATATGTATTTTAAATCGTTAATAAATTTGTAAATATGTACTGCGATTTTAGACAAAATAGGCTCAATATTTTATACCACAAATAAAAACTCAAATATCTTGTATACAAATTCGGGTAAACAATTTGGTACTTTTTTAAAATATTATTACACAGAGAAAACAAAAACAAATTTCAAAAATTTTTGAAATATTGTGTTTGCTTTCCATATAAATATCACTTTGGTGACGTGATTTACAAAATTAGGGCCTTAATAAGTCTTACTGGTTACGAAGTTTACATTTGACATACAAAAATTGGTTTAACTTTGCAGAAATAATTGATCTAAGTTATTTTTTTTAATAAGGTGCGTAAATATATATAAAAAAATACTTTAAAATTATGGTCCATGAATTGGTTATTTAAGGGCAACATGGTTCTGAAACATTTATTGATTGCACCAATATATACATATGTACATGTATATTTAGTAGGGTATTCAATCGATTAATTCCGGTCGATTTACTGTTCGAATAATTCAATTATTATTTGTTATTCAATTTTCAAATAACAAATAAACCGATTAATTTGTATCGATTAACCGAAATTTGTTCTTTTTAACTTTATATAGAAATATAGTTTTAAACACACATAATTTATTTCTCAACTCGTAAACATTCCCTTCTAGCAATAGTTTTTTGAAGCATAGTACGAAAACTGACACTAAGGAATTTGCAAATGACCCTTTTTGCTAGAATGTTCTATGATGAACTTTGTCCTAATGAGTCAGAGAACGATATGGTAATAGGCGAAACTGAAGACATTAATGAAACGAGTCTTTTATCACAGCTTAAAGAAACTATTAAAGTATTCCAAAAATGCAAAAAGGACTCATATGGTATGATGGAGAATTTCATAAAACTAAAAAATTAACTGAGAAACTGAATATTCTTTATCATGACTTACTATTGATTTCTCCATCATCTACAATCAGTGAGCGAGTTTTTTCAATTCAAATTTTATTAAAACTAAAAATAAATCGTTTAAACAGAAATCATTTAAATTATATTCTTTCTTTAAACGATTATTTCAGAAAATGTCCCTAAAATCATAAAAAAAACTCACATGATTATTTATTGTTTTGTTGAAATGTTATGTTTTGTTTTGTTTGTTTTTTATGTTTTTGTTCTTTTTATTAACAAAATGCTTATTTATATAAGTACACAAAATTCTTCTTTTTTTTTCTTTTCAATTTAAAATTAAAATGGAAATTATTCGGTTAATGGAATAATTTAAAATTAACCAATTATTAACCGATTAAATCTAAACCTCGATTAATTATTTGCTTGATTAACTAATTAAATCAGAAACCCGATTAATTGAATACCCTAATATTTAGTGTATATTGTATGCATACAGTGATGTCAAAAATAATAAGGACACTAATATGGCATAACAATATGTGACGATAAATTAAGTAAAATGAGAGAATTGCCGATTAATAACTGTACTTAGTTTTAGGTAATTTTTATTGCGTTTTTATTAAATCGTTGTTTTTATTTTGTTTATTTTAATAAATTAAACTTAAAATACAGATTCACCCTGTGAAAAAATAAGGACACTTCATGTTATCTGCAAACTAGTAATAAAAAAAAGTGAGTTGGCAAACCCTTGTGAGAAAGTGTTTATTTTCGGAAGCTCCGTATAATCAAATTTCATAAATTAATTTTGTCGGTTTATAATTTATCTTAATTTTTAAATACTTTATAAAACACTAAACAAACAAAACAATATTTGTATAAAGTGAAATATGGCTCCAACGAGTAGAAGAAGTATAAAAATTAATAAATTAATTTGTGCACAATGCAAAACAGAAATAGATGAGCAAAAAGAAGAAAACATCGCTTGTGACAAATGCAACAAAGTTTTTCATTCTCAATGTACTAAACTGGATAAGCGCCAATTTAATTGGTTATTGGAGAATGAGAGTGAGGAATTTAAATGTCATCTTTGCGAAGGAGGAGACAATGCAACAATTAAAGAAGAGTTGTCACTTATTAAAAATAAACTAAATCAGCTGGATCAGCTGACACATATTCATGAATCGATAACTTTTCTATCGAAACAATATGATGACATTTTAAAAGGAATGAATGGATGAAAGGATGAAAAGAAAGAAATCTAAAGATAAATTTATGGCCGTTAAACCAATTTTGAAAGAAGATGATGGTGAAAAAAAAGTCTTTGTAAATGATCTCCTTAGCAGGGAAAGATTATCATTGCTCAAATATGCAAAAAATTTAAAAACAGTTGGGTTTGCATCCGTTTTTCCAAATCATGGGCGTATTTTTGCCAGAAGAAGTGCTATATCTCAACCCCGTTTGATAAGAAATGAGGATGATGTTGATGAAATTTTACTTGAAGCCAGTACAAATAAACCGAGGATGCGAAGATCTATGAATAAAACAACTGCAACAGACTTGGTTAGCACTGATGATGAAGGGAAAGTTGATTTCATGTCACCTGTTAACAAATAATACCTATATAGCAAACAAACAAAAAAAAAACATTTTTATTTATTTATTTACTGTAACCATTTAAATAGTGTTACAAAATTTTTAACAATATTATAGTCACAGTAACTATTTACATGATTCTGGTAACCATAATATGGTTAATTTACGATTCACATGATTGTATCAACCATATATATGGTTACAGTAAACAAATATATGTATGTTTGTGGCAACCATATTTATGATGAATAATTTTATCATAATATGTTGTTCTCAGATTATGATAAGCTTTAAGCCGAGAGCAACATAATATGATAAGTCCTTCATCATATGAATGGTTGTCACAAACATATATTTGTTTACAGCAACCATATATATGGTTGACACAATCATGTGAATCTTAAATTAACCATATTATGGTTACCACAATCATGTAAATGGTTACTGTGACTATAATATAGTTAAAAAACTTGTAACAATATTGAAATGGTTACAGTAACCAAGCCCAATTATATTTTATCTCTGCGTGTATGTATAAAATTCCTCATTACAACAGCGTTCATTGTTGCGGAGGTGATGGGTATGGAGGTACTTCAATATATATTGCTAATAAATTCCAATTTACCGTGGATTGTTGTGAGAGTTTTAACTATGTTGATTTAATTCAAATACGGCTGAATAATATTAAAATAAATGGGAAGCAATTAGAGTTCATGACGTATTATAGGTCCCAAAAATGTAAAGTTGAAGACTTTTTGAACATATTAGAAAATAAATTAATAAAATTTGCTAATAATCCGTCAATTGTGGTAGGGGACTCAAATATTGATCTAATTGAAGTTGTACCATCAGAAGATATTATAAATTTATTTCATTGTTTTAGTTTACAAAATTGCCATTCACTAGTTACAAGGCCACAAAGCGGAACTTGCATTGATCATGTTTTTAGTAATCTAGCTAATCAAATTCATATTGACTCTGTTGAATGTAGTCTAACTGATCATAATCTTGATTGTTGTAAATTAATGTTGGAAATTGAAGAACAGAATTATATTGAGAATTTAAAAATTGTTTGTGATTATGCTAAAGTAAAGAAGTACATAGAACAAAATCTTTTAAGCACTAACAACTGCCAAAACGCATCAGATGCGACTGCTTGCTTACTGAATGTGGTGAATGATGCTATTTTAATTAACACAAGTGAATCTATAAATAAAAAATCTATAAAACGAGATATTTCCCCATGGATTAATAAAAACTTATGGTCTCTGTTTGAAATAAAAAAGAAGTTGTTGAAAAAGAGGAGAAATAATTTGAATGATATAGTTATTAATGAAAGTCTTAAGAGAATAAGCAAGGTTATTAGATAAGCAATAATTATTACGAGGATAATATTTTGTGTTGTGGTGGCGATTTGAAGAAATGTTGGAGATTTTTAAATGAAGTAACTGGTCGCAATCAGAATAAAAAACAGAATAAATATTGCGGATGCAAATGGAATAAGTGTTGTAGATAATGAAATAAAATCTACACTCTTAAATAATTACTTTATTGATGCTGTAGAGTCGTTAAGAGAAAGTATTGTAAAATATCCCAACGATAGTTGTAATTCATTGACATCATTAACCTGGCATAATAAACGTTTTTCGCTAAAAGCTGTCACATCAAGTGAAGTAGAAAACATTATATTGAATTTAAAGAAATCAAATAGTTCTGGTAATGATAACATTTCTTCAAAACTGCTAATATACTGTTGTAAAGTATTATCCCCACAATTAGCTAGAATTTTCAATGTCATGATTAGTACATCTGTTTATCCAGAAGTTCTTAAATTACATAATAAAGTCATTCCTATTCCGAAAGATTCACATGCAAATACGGTGGATAAATACCATCCTATTGCGTTACTTTGTAGTATTGATAAAGTATTTGAAAAAATAATTCACTCTCAGTTGAGGGATTTCCTTGATAAAGAATCGTTATTATACAAAAATCAATTTGGATTTGTACAGGGTAGTGGTACCGACGAGGCAGTGATAAGAGTTGTCAACACTATATGTGAAGGTCTAGATAAAGGCTATAGTGGAGTTGCTGGTATATTTTATGATTTCAGTAAAGCGTTCGACCTAGTAGATCACAACATTTTAATCGAAAAACTTCATTATTACGGTATTGTTGGTAATGAACTTAAATTAATTGAAAGTTTTTTAACAAACAGAAAACAATATGTTGATGTCTTAGGACAGAAAAGTTCTATTGCTTCTGTGAATTGCGGAGTGCCACAGGGTAGTGTCTTAGGACCTTTTTATGTTATATCTTAATGATATCAATAATATTGGCCTTTTTGGTAAAATTGTTATGTTTGCAGATGATGTTTCGATTTTTCATCCTTATAAATTTGACTTGGTACTCAAAACACAAATGGAACGAGATTCATCATTATTATTTGAATTTGCAAGACTAAATCGGCTTGTACTTAATGCTGATAAAACTAAATTGTTACGTTTTCGACCTCACTCACAAGTTTTGAATAATAATTTTTGTATCTACGTTAACGGTAAGATTGTAAATGAAGAACATGAAATGAAATATTTAGGTGTTATTTTGAAAAGCAGTTTGTCATGGGATACTCATATAGGATATTTGAAGTCTAAAATAGCTTCAGCTTCTGGAATGCTTTTTAAATTAAAGAGAAAATTAAGTACAAGAACAAAAATGTTAATTTATCAATCTATTATACATAGCCGCCTTGAGTACCTTGCAATAATCTATGCATATAAAAATAGCAATGAACTGAAATCATTACAGTCGGTTCAAAATAAAGCTCTTAAATGTGTATTTAATTTAACTCTTAGACATAGTACTATATCACTGTTTAGTGAATATTGTAAAAATATTTTACCTATACATGGTTTGTACGTAAAACAACTATTGTATTACGTATACAAATCTATCAACAACATTGGTCATCGTTCAGTTAAACTTACTACTAATCAAAATCAATTTAACACAAGAAATTCTGCAAATCTTAGAATAACACGGTGTAGATTGGAGAAAACCAAGCAAAGAATAGAATATTCGGGTTGTTTAAAATACAATGATTTGCCAGAAAGTTTAAAAACTTGTAATCGGTTATCTATTTTTAAAAATAATGTGAAAAAATATCTTCTTGAAAGAATAGAAATGCTTCTTGAATAATTTTTGTTTTATTTTATAAAAGACTCAGAAAGTGACAACATTGGTCATCGTTCAGTTAAACTTACTACTAATCAAAATCAATTTAACACAAGAAATTCTGCAAATCTTAGAATAACACGGTGTAGATTGGAGAAAACCAAGCAAAGAATAGAATATTCGGGTTGTTTAAAATACAATGATTTGCCAGAAAGTTTAAAAACTTGTAATCGGTTATCTATTTTTAAAAATAATGTGAAAAAATATCTTCTTGAAAGAATAGAAATGCTTCTTGAATAATTTTTGTTTTATTTTATAAAAGACTCAGAAAGTGATTCTAAGTCGATCGGTATACTTTAAGGTGGGTTTAGACTAATATTTTTGAGCGTTACAAACATCTGCACAAACGCATTATAAAAATAAATTCAAAATAGATTTGTACTAATTTCAGTTCAAATATACAGTGGGGAGCTCAAATGAGTACATGTTTCTAATTAGTGCACTTCTTATGGAATAAAAATAAAACTAATAAAGCAAATCCAAAAATGTTTTCTGTCATTTATTTTATTTTTAATATGTAACAAAATGAATTACAATTCAAAACAAAAAACATACAGTTCTAAATAAAAAAACAGACAAAACTAAAATAACTCGCATGTACTCAATTTTGCACCCCACAATAACTTTAGGGAAGAATTGCATTTTTTAAAAAAAATTTCAAAATCCTTTATTACGTAAATAAAATTTTACACGCATTGGCATATTTTCTATAAATTTTTCATTAACTTTTTTTGGAATACTCTCTCTCTCTCGTGCTCAATCCGCTGTTAAAGCTCGTACAAATTGGTAGGAGTTAATCGGTATTGTTTCAACCGCCAATTCACGATTCACTAAAAATTCTCAATAGGATTGAACTCAGGACATTGAGCTAATAACTGCATTAATAAGACATTTTTCTAGGAACACCATTCTTTACGATTTTTGACGTGTGTATTGGGTCACCATCCTATTGAAAAATTACTTCTTCTGCAGCATAAGCATTATAATCTACAAAGTCAAAAGATGAATGTGAAAAATACAAAGATATTTACGTATTCAGGTCGGTATATTGAACTGGACACTATTTCGGTAGAAATTTTGCTCACTAAACCATTTTTCAAAGTTTTTCATGAGTGCTTTAATTCGCCGTCCTGCTGTAAAATAACTTATTCGACATGATTGGCGCTCTTATCCACAAAATCGGAATGGCAAGTCTATAAATTCGGTATGATTAGTCTTCAATATACTCAGATAGTCTTCTTAACTCATTATTTCGCCGATTTTTTCAAAATTGGTGACACAGTAAGGAAACAGTAAAACACGGTAATGATATGGGGTTGTTTTATATGGTGCCACCTTGGACCCATGCAAAGAATCAATGAAATAATGGGAAAAGAAAACCATCTGCGTATTTTGCAGACTCACCATACCTATTTTGTAGTCTCATCATCACGTTTTTGTATATAAAAGAGGAAATCCTGCAGAAGAAATAATTTTTCAATAGGATGGTGACCCAATGCACACGTCAAAAATCGTAAAGAATGGTGTTCCTAGAAAAATGTCTTATTAATGCTGTTATTAGCTCAATGTCCTGAGTTCAATCCTATTGAGATTTTTTAGTGAATCGTGAATTGGAGGTTGAAACAATACCGATTAACTCCTACCAATTTGTACGAGCTTTAACAGCGGATTGAGCACGAGAGAGAGAGAGTATTCCAAAAAAAGTTAATGAAAAATTTATAGAAAATATGCCAATGCGTGTAAAATTTTATTTACTTAATAAAGGATTTTGCAAATTTTTTTAAAAAATGCAATTCTTCCCTAAAGTTATTGTGGGGTGCAAAATTGAGTACATGCGAGTTATTTTAGTTTTGTCTGTTTTTTTATTTATAACTGAATGTTTTTTGTTTTGAATTGTAATTCATTTCGTTACATATTGACATAAAATAAATGACAGAAAAAATGTTTGGATTTGCTTTATTAGTTTTATTTTTATTCCATAAGAAGTGCACAAAATAGAAACATGTACTCATTTGAGCTCCCCACTGTACATAGTTATAGAGTAGCTAATACTTTGTTGATGCGCCATTGTTGCTTAAAACTGCCTTGGCATCGTCTGGGCATAGAATCGAAAAGTTTTTGACAGGCTGATACCGGCATATCATTCCACGCAGCCTGAATTAATTCCCAGAGCTCATCGCAATTTGACTTTATTCCACAAATTCTCAATCGGATTTAGATCTGGAGACAGTGTGGGCCAGTCTAATAAAATGATTTTGTTGTTCTCAAACCACTTCTTAGTACACTTTGCGGTGTGTTTGGGGTCATTATCCTGTTGCAATACCCATCGAAGTGGCATATTTTCTTCGACATATGGACAAAAGAATATTTCGCCATTTCTCTCGAGACCAGCCAGAGTGGGATTCAGCTAAATTTAACCTTTGTTGCACGTTCTTTTTAGACAACATTGGTACGTTTCTAGCAATGTGTGCTTTAAGGTTCTCTTTGATAAGTGTTTTCCGAATTGTTGATGAGTCGATGTTAATGTTCAAATCATTTTGTATGCGATTTGAGAATTGTTGCCCTAAAGTTGAATTTTACATACAAAATAAGCATTTTTGAATGGGCCTGGTCCCCTCGGTATTAAAAATTTTCAAATTTTTTTCAATCTAAAATGTTTGGTGTAAAGTTAGCTTTTCAAAAAGTAAAAATTAGAAATTTTTTAGATAACTTAAAAAGAAAAAAGTTCACACAGTTACTAAAGTATACGTACGATCGACTTTTTGGACCTTTTTTAAAAAATCTATATATTTAAAAATACAAGGCCTAACTCATTCATTCACTCACTGATTCACTGACTCATCAGTCATTAGTGAGTGAGTGAGTGAGTGAGTGAAGGAATAAGTCAGGCCTTGTATTTTTAAATATATAGATTTTTAAAAAAAGGCCCAAAAAGTAAATCGTACGTATAATTTAGTAACTGTGTGTACTTTTTTCCCAAAAACCTTTTAAATTTTTTTTAAATTCAAATGCGTTTAACTTTGGACTCAGTTATAATTTTTAAACAATTCCTTCTTTACTTGATATATAAATTAGTTATTAGTCCTATAAAAGAAAAATGGAGAAAATCGGGAAATATTAGGTCCCGCGGCCTTAAAAAAACTGGTGCCACCCTACAACAATTTTAAAAATTTAATATTCAAATGTGGAATATCTCCTAAGCTATAAGAGATAATTGATAGTTTTATGTGGTACTCGAAAAGATTCTGTATATGTAATTTTTTTTTGAAATCGGAACACAAACGAAGAAATTTGATCGTTTTTAAAATTGAACATACCCGAGGTTTCCTACTTTGGGCACACCAAGCCACGCCACTGGTGGGCCCATGAGTTCCAAATTCAAAACTTAAACTCAACACAACACTTCCTCTTTGCGCATGTCAGATTTCATTCACATCAGACTAGCCGTTTAGAAGTTACAGATTTATTTCCAGATTTACAGATTTATTTTTTTTCTATACCACTGTACATCATCTTCATCATACCTAATCAATATACTGATTATGGATTATGGATGTTTCGAAATATGTATTTATACATACTATGTACGATACTTTTGCTTCTCTGACTTTGCCCTAGAAACCATAGGTCTAAAATGGATGTTGACCTTTGCATAGAATTCTTCGTAGAATCATTCCCCTTAAGACTTGTTTTGCATCCATATAATGTATGTATATAAAATGAATATATCAGTGAATGTATATAAAGATTTTAACGATTTTTTATACAACTATATACGATTTATTTTAAATATTCATTATGGGCCTTAAATTACCATATATACAGTGGTTGACAAAACAATGGAAACTTTTCCAAATATTTCATTAGTGGCCTAAAATCTGAAATAATTTTTTAAAAAATGTTAACATTTTTGTAGTATTTTATTTCTATACTTTTAGTAACTTAATTTAACAAAAAATTTTAATTAAATTCTAAAAATTAGAAAACAAAATTAAAAGATTTCTTTATTACGGCAATGACAAATCAATGGAAACTTAGGTATTATTTTAACAAATATCTAAACTTTGCAATATCTCAATATTTTGTTGGGTATCCCTTATTTTTTATAACTGCTACACATCGACGATGCATTGAACCAATTAAAGAGTCAATGGTCTCCTTTGAAATAACCGGGTCCTTATTTTACGATCTACAATTTCCCATAGATTTTCTATGGGATTGAAATCTGGCGATTGGGCAGGCCACTTCAAAACCCTCGGTTACAACCCTAGAGGTGTGTTTCGGGTCGTTGTCGTGTTGGAATCTCCAAACTAGGGGTATATTTTCCTCAGCGTATGGATACATAACATCGTTTAATATGGTTCTGTATCCTATACCTGTCATGGTATCTTTTATAATATGAATTGGGCCCATACCTTCCCCTGAAAAACATCCCCATACCATAATATTGCCACCGCCAAACAAATGTTCTCCCACTACTGCCTCTTAAATTGTATTTGGATTCGTCGGAAAAGAGGACAGTATTCCATTTTGTATCGACCAGTTTAAATGATCCCTGGCAAGTTGTAGACGAGCAGAACGGTTCTTTTTAGAAATGAGTGGTTTTTTCACAGGACGATAGTAACCAAGACCAGCCTCATTTGTCCTGCGACAACCTCTCGAGGAGTTATTTTTGGGAATTTCTTGAACTCTCTCGCTATTAAATTATCTTGTCTAGGAGTAGTCTTACGAGGACTTCCACCTAAATGTTCAGTTTTTACAGAACCTCTCGAGGAGTTATTTTTGGGAATTTCTTGAACTCTCTCGCTATTAAATTATCTTGTCTAGGAGTAGTCTTACGAGGACTACCACCTAAATGTTCAGTTTTTACAGAACCGATCCCAAGAAATTTCTTTATAATTTTTGAAACTGCTGATTTATTTATTGAATATTTGTCACAGATACTTTTTTTTTAAACCAGCTTTAAAATCGTTAATTATTTTATTTTTTAAGTCTTCACAAATCTTAACTTTAGCCATTTTCGTTAACTTTGAAAAGAGCCATTATGCGAAAAACTTAGAAAAAGAAATTGTGAAAATTACCAGAATTTAAAAATAAAATAACTGTAAACAGGATGCTTTTTACATCGTTCTTTTAAACATTATTTTCGTTTTACACTTCTTTCTTGCAGAAGTTTAAAAGTTTCCATTGTTTTGTCAGTAGCGAAATAGTGAATATTTTTTTAATTTTGTTCCCTTTTTTCAGAATATAAGTAATTATGTTGTTTGTTTTTCAGTTAATTTATATAAATAAAACTATACAAGTAAAATACTAAAAAAAAAAAATTTATTTTAAAAAAATATTTAAAATTTTGGGCTACATATGGAATATTTGGAAAAATGTCCATTGTTTTGTTAACCCTTGTATATACTAAGTTGGGTGATGGTAGAATCGTATTACAAAGTGTTAAAACAGGATTCGTACTAATATTAAGAAATTTGTACAATATTTGTACAATATTATCGAAAATAAATTGATTATAACTGTGTTGGTCTGTAGATATACATATATGTAAATTAATAGAGTGTCATTTAGTGTTTATGCAGGTGAAAATTTGCAATGTCAACTGGGTAATTTGAAACTTTTATTTAATATTTACAAATTACCTAAGAGTATAAATAGTTTTGACTTTTAAATAAAACACAATCGCTCTAGTTTCATTTTTTATTGGCTTTGTAATATTAGACATGATTTTCTTATTTGTGGCTACATAAACAATTTCTAATATTTCAACCATAAGTTGGTCTAAAGTTACAGACAACAACAACGGGAAAATAAAACATAAAGGCATAAGAACTTTACAATTGCCAATAATTTCAATTCAGCATCTGTTGCGATAAGTGTAAAAAATGAAAAACAAAACAGAAAAGTACTTTAACTACAAGTACTTGAAAAAGATAACAGAAACACACTTTAATAAATATGTGTGTACATTAGGGTTGCCTGAAAAAAGTATTTGAAGTTCCCCATTTAAATGAATAATAACATCTTTGAAAGATACTTTTTCTCAAAATCTTAAGCCGAATTACAGCATTTGTGATCGAGTAAAATTTAACGTAAGTAAAAAATTTACTCTTATATTTTCACAGAATAATCCTGGTTCGATGTCATGGGTTCTTCATTTTTTAAATCCACTCGAATTTTATTCAAATTTTTCGAAATCTAAACTCTTTTTTTACTGTTGGAAACCCCTTCACCATGAGTGGCAATAGTACACATATCACGAATTCCACAGAAAAGTCATCCGTATGGGTAAAAAATCAAATTGTAAAGAGAGAAGTGAAATTATGTTAAATATAATCTGTAAATTTACAATATCATTTGCAAAGTTGAATTTTTAAAAATAACGTTTTTTTTCCTAAGTTGGAATAAAGTTTTGCTGTTTTTTTAGCATAATTTGCAGTAGTGCGTGCGATCGTTGTTACAGAAAGTGAAAAAAAACTTCTTGCTAAAAATTTGTTTATAAATTGCTTATATTTATATAAATATCAACGAAATTCCAAGATAAGTCTCAGTCAGACAGTTTCTGATATTAGAATTTCTTTCCCGGAATATGGTATTATGTGTGGGTTTTGAGATGGTAAACCCGATTAAAAACATTTTGATATTATATATCCATTAAAAAAAATTCACGCGTTTCGCACATGTTACACTTTTTATACCCTACACCAACATAGTGGGGAGGGTATTATGCGTTTGTGCAGATGTTTGTAACGCCCAAAAATATTAGCCTAACACCCACCTTAAAGTATACCGATCGACACACGTCCGTCTGGTTGGCTGGCTGGCTGTCCATGTAAACCTTGTGCGCAGAGTACAGGTCGCAATTTTGAAGATATTTCGATCAAACTTGGTACATATTATTTTTTCGGCCCAAGGACTAAGCCTATTGAAACTGTCTGAAATCGGTCCATTATTTCACCTAGCCACCATACAAATGTCCTTCCGAAATTGGAATTTATCGGTCAATAATGTTTAATTTATATATGTATCTGCACAAATTGCGCTCCAAATAAGTTTTATATACACTAAATTCGTGTCACCAAATTTTGTTACGATCAGTCCATAATTAGTCATAGCTCCCATATAGACGAGCTTCCGAAAATCACTTTAACGTACATAAATCGCTTAAAAATGTTGGTATACACACAAAATTCAACATAGTAAACTTTCATATAGACATAAATCACACGACCTAATTTCATGGTGATCGGTCCGTAATTGGTCATAGCCCCCATATAACCCCACTTCCGAAAATCACTCAAAAAAATAAATTATTGAAATTTTAAAAGAAAAATGTTTTTGCTTTTTTACTTAGTGTAGGGTATTATATGGTCGGGCTTGACCGACCATACTTTCTTGTTTTTTCTTCAATACATACAACTTCTTGCATCTGGACACAAAATTAGACTCAGTCAATTTTGTTCTGCCCAAGGACGAAGCCTATTGAAACTGGCTGAAATCGGTCCATTTTTTCACCTAGCCCCCATACGAATGTCCTCCGAAATTGGACTTTATCGGTCATAAATATTTAATTTATGTAGGTATCTACACAAATTTCACTCCAAATAAGTTTTATATATACAAAAATCATGTCACCAACTTTTATTATGATCGGTCCATAACTAGTCATAGCTCCCATATAAGGCCTGCTTCCGAAAATCACTTCAACGAGCATAAATCTCTTAAAAATGTTGGAATACACATAAAATTCAACAGGAACAACTTTCATATAGACATAAATCACATGACTTAATTTCATGGCGATCGGTCCATAATTGGTCATAGCTCTCATATAAGGCCCTCTTCCGAAAATCATTCACGAAAATAAATGACTGAAATTGTAAAAGAAAAATTATTTTGTTCATTTACTTAGTGTAGGGTATTATATGGTCGGGCTTGACCGACCGTACTTTCTTACTTGTTTTGTATTGCATATTTATTATTAGGATGTTCGAAACAACCAAGTATGTATTATAAAAGTACGGTGTAATTGTGCGTGACAAATGTAACATGTGCGTGATGATGTTAAAAGTTAAAAAATATTAATATAAATATATTTTTTCCAGATAACATATGTATTTATTTATATAATCTAGGATAGCTACTTATAGCTGTAAACAAATATGTAAATTCTATCTGAAGTAATTTCGCAGAAATTTTTTATTGAAACTGACATTAAATTTTAAAGAGATAAATTTCGTAACCAACGAAACTAGAAAACCGATTAATAAATCCTTTACACATTTTGGAAAGAAAATGACAAATCTGCTTTAAAAAAAAATATTTTCTTAACAAAATTATTCGCATGCTGTAACAGTGCGTGACATGGAATTCATGATATATAAGTTTGTCATTCCGTTTTTTACATTTTTCATTTCCGACCTCACAAAGTACATAAATATATTCTGGATCGTTATAGATAACGGAGTCGATATCTTTATATTCTAAAATACTGGTGCTATTTGTTGGAGGTTTAAGACTCTTTATATATGGGTAAAAATATTTTTCTTTTAAAATCTAAGAAACCGACCTTAAAAGCACATTAATTCATTAGTGATTATGATTTTGACAAAATAGCTAATAATTTTGCGTCAATGACTCTACTCGCAACAAAATTTTGACACAGGGTTTAAGAATTATTTCAATAAATTTGTGTAAGCGGAAATCTGGACGCTTTTATCCCAACACATACAAGATTATTCGTGAAAGTTTTCAAAATTTAATGCAATACATTTTATGCTTATGATAAACTGTATTTGCAGATTTAATGGACAAAAATAAAAATCGTTGTAATAAAAGCATCTCTGTATAATTTCTTATAAAACATAAATCGTTTCATGAACCAATACTTTAGCTTGTATTTATTCAACTATATGAAGAAATAATTTTCGTTAATCTCTTCATTAAGTGGCATATCTTTTGTATTGAAAGAAAAAATCATTTTGAGAAATAATACACTATCAAACGGGTCACCCTAATGTACATGTGCATGTAGTAGTTGTAAAAGTTGCAGTATTACAAGTGGCAATGGCAACCAGTACAGTAGGAGTAACAGTTACTCTAATACATACAGACCACCTCTCAAACAGACACAGACAACCAAATTCGAACAACTTTATGCAGCTGGAAAGTTCTGTCAACCATATCGAGAGGAGTTTCTGTTGCAAATTTAAAATAAAAAGAAAACGTAGCAGCACTTTTGCAAACTTAACTTTCATTTTCGGAATATAAAATAAAAACTGCAGCAACAACAAATAAAATGAAGAAATAAAAACTAAGAAATACTTAAAACAGGCATTCCAGATTATAAGCCGTTCGTGCTGAACCCAGAAACAGCATGACATTCGGCTTTTCTTCCTTGAGTTGTTTAGTTGAATACATTTGTGCAATTTGGTCTTCTCCGTCTCCATCCTCTGGCTCTTCTGCTGTTCTTTCATTGTATTTGCAAAATACACACAGAAAAATTAAACATATAACGAAATGTAAATCAGCTTTACTCAGATATCGTCCAAGTTTTACCCCAAACAAAATATGATGGAAGTCCTTGGATGTAAGTAATCTCTCGATTTACAATGTACGATTAACGTCCCGGAAAAAGACGACATAAATTGAAATAAATGCATTTTGAGCCGCTGTTAGTCGCCTAATAATTTTTATTTTTGTTTTAATAGTAAATACATTTCGTTTTATTTAAATAAAATAGCTACACAGAAATACATAAAACAATCAAGTATATATGAATATTTAAAATAGTGATTCCTCCGATTTTTTTATAAATAACAGAGGCGACGTAACGTAAATCGAAGTAGACAGATAATCTTTTTCACATTAGGAATGTTACGAAAGTAAGTTTATCGAATGAGTTTAACTTTTCATACTAAATAAAATATTTCTAAACAATTTCATTTATTTGTATTTTATTATTCGCTGAAACATTCAAATATTTTACCAAATCCTAAAAGTAGCACAGCATACAGTTTCCTAATTTAGAGTTCTAATCCCATTATCTAGGATATTGCTTTTAATGCTTTTTATGGGTGTTCCGATAGACCAGTCGATAGTGTGCTGAACTATTAATCTGAGGGTTGCGGGTTCGATTCCCGCCAGAGACTCTTGGTGTATCTGCAGTAGGGTTGACAGCCGGGCTGGACTTGGCTGGATTGTCCAGCTTTTTTGATGCCTGTCCAGTTACAAGCTAAAATTTCATTTGTCCAGCTAAATAGAAATTTTCGACAATAATATCTATATTATTAGTTACTTTAAATTTACTTACTACTAATTAGTACACAGTAATAACTTATGCTAAAAAGTGTATGGTTTTTTTGAAGAAAGAAAAAAATAAATACCAAAAAGTTGTATGGGAATTAGGGTATTCAATTAATCGGGTTTCTGGTTTAATCGGTTAATCGAGCAAATAATTAATCGGGGTTAAGATTTAATCGGTTAATAATAGGTTAATTTTAAATTAATCGATTAACCGAATAATTTCTTTTTAAATTTTAAACTGAAAATATATAAATATTAGTTTTAATAAAACTCGACTTGGAAAAAACACTCTCGCTGCTTGTAGATGTTAGTGAAATCGAAAGTAAGGCATGGTAAAGAATATCCAATATCTCAGTTATTTTTCTAAGCATATAAAATCTCCATTATACCATTGAAGTCCTTTTTGGATTTTTTAGAAATACTTTTACTAATTTCGATAATTTCTGATAAAAACTTATTTCCGTAGTGTCTCCAGTTTCGTCTATTATCATGTTCTCAACCGACAAATACATGTAAATTAAATATGTCAGTTTTTATACTCATTAAGGTATTTATAGACGGCAATACTGAGTATTAACACTTTTCAAATTGAAAATGAAAAAAATGTGAAATTTAAAATAGTTGTTGATCAAGTGCAATATCCGATACATATGAAAATAAAAACTTTTTTAAACAAATTTTGATACCGACAGTAAATCAAAAAAATCATTTGTATTTTTTGAAAATCTAATCAAATTTTGTTTTGACGATCAAATTGTAGTATGATACTTGAGTTATCGACAAATATTAATACTCAGTATTGCCGTACTTTGACATTTGAATTAAAATTGAAAAATAAATACAAAAAAGTACAAAAATAATAAATTTCGGTTAATCGGTTAATCGACACAAATTAATCGGTTTATTTGTTATTTGAAAATCGCCAATTTTGAATTATTCGAACAGTTAACCGACAAAAATTAATCGGTTAACCGATTGAATACCCTAATGGGAATACGTGTCATATGGAATTTCTGATAATGATGTCAACGAAGAATGTAAAAGTGCAGGATTATCGGAAGCAAATTTATACATATTTTATGCAAAACATAATGCAGGAATTTCATACAACCATTTTAGCTCTTGAGAATGACACTTGTACAGTTTTAGAGTTGCACTATATAATGACCGTACTTAGGAATAGATAGCTTCAAATGTAGAATAAATGAAAAAATTTCGACTAATGAACAAACAACTTTTAAGACTGAAGTAGACAACTTTTTATTCAAAGCACTATAGTTCAAAGTATCAATTTCTTCGTCTGTGTTTTCTATCATCTGCTTCGAATGTATTAATACCTTGTGTACTTTGGATGTCATTGGTAACCAAAGATATAAATCTGAAAGCATATATGACCATTAAGCCATATAGTGTTTTAATTTCGAAAATTATCTTCCGCATTTTTGACATTTTACTTTTGAGTAATTGTAGACAAAAAGGCGGACTTTTTCAACCAATAATTTCTTACAACCCTTAGGAATAACAGGAGCACTAATTTTCTTCACAATATACTTGATAATAGCATCCTACTTTGTGTCTTTTGGGCGTTCTTTTAGCCAAATTTCAAAAAGTTAATTTTTTTTATAGCACAGTAACGCAGAAAAAATTAAATTACTCAGAAAGTGCAAAAATGCGCAGTATGAAATAAAGTGAAATGAATTCACAACATTTAAATATATTTATTTTTTTTATTTCAAGTTTAACAAACGTTAACATTTTTTTAAAACCTTCTATAAAGTTAAAGTTTTGTAATCAAAAGAAATTACTTTAAGGTTCTGTTTAAAAATTGTAATTTTTAATATAAAGGGAAATAGTTTCCAAATATTTAGGAAAAAAAATTAAGTACTTACACGTCTCGTTGTTTTCCATTTTAAACATTATTTGAATTATTCACAAACTTTTCACAATTAACGGTTAAAAGATACAATATAATATTGATACTATTCACAAATTTTTAAAAATGCATCGAAACTTTGACTTTGAAGGCGTGCTGTCAAGCCGTATTTTGTATTTTACAAAAACCAATTGCGAATTTGATTGCATTGGAGTTTTAGTAACAGGTTGACAACAAAAAATAATGAATAATGACAACTTCTAAATTTGAATTTCGCACGGAAAATTGATACTTTGAACTATAGTGCAAAGGCGAAAGGAATGAATTCAAGAAAAGTTGTATGTTTTGTATTTTCTATACCAGTAAATTTCACATGCGCAAAGAGGAAGTGTTGTAGAGTTTAAGTTTTGAAGTTGGACCTCAAGAGCCCACCAGGAGCAGGGCCTGGGGTCCCCAAAGTAGGACACCTCGGGTATGGTCAATTTTAAAAATGATCCTATTTATTCGTTTATGTTCCGATTTCAAAAATTACATATATAGAATCTTTTTATCGAGCACTACATAAAACCTCGTCGTAGCTATCAATTATCTCTTATAGCTTAGGAGATATTCGCATTTGAAAATAAAATTTTCATCATTTTTACCCACCCTACTCCAGTTTTATGATGACCGAGGTTCCAAATATTTCCCGATTTTCTACATTTTTTTTCATAGGATTAACAACAGATGTATATATCAAACATATAAAGAATTGTTTAAAAATCATGACTGAGTCCAAAGTTACATGCATTTGATTTTAAAAAAATTAAAAAAAAATTTTGGGAAAAAAGTACTTTTATTCTTTTTAAGTTATCTAAAAAATTGGCCCAAAATGTTCTTAATTATTTTGTAAAGGGTTCCGAAAACCCCGCCCCTAGTAGGGATATTATAGACAAAAAACGATAAAATCCCATATTTGGGATTTTCCAGACTTTTTTGGGAATTGCGGAATACTTGATAACAAATTTCAAAATTTGTTTTTATTTTTCCATTTTAAATAGAAAAATATATATAACTGTGTAATATATAGTTTTATATAAACTGAATTAATGTCACCTAATTTTATAATGATCGGTCCATTATTAGTCACTTTAACGAGCATAAATCTCTTAAAAATTCAATAGAATTAACTTCCATATAGACATAAATCACACGACCTAATTTCATGGCGATAGGTCCATAATTAGTTATAGCTCCCATATAATGCCCTCTTCCGAAAATCATTCACGAAAATAAATTATAGTGTAGGGTATTATATAGTCGAGCTTGGCCGAACATACTTCCTTACTTGTTTTTATCTGCTGATAACTTTTTTAATAAGTATAGCTGATTCAAAAAACAAAAAATTTGCATTTTAATTTTTGTATAGCATTTAGTATGAATGCTATACAAAAATTAAAAGTATTAAAAGTGGAGAAAAATTCAAGAAGTTATCTGTTATCATCAAAAAAAAATTTCTAAAGTATCTCTATAGGTTCAAAAGTTACAGAGTTTTGGCCGATGAAAAACGAAAATGAGCCACTTTGCGACGCTGAAGTTTTGAGGTGCATTCACAAGGGGAAAAAAATACAATTTTTTCAGTTTTTGATAAATTGAGAAATCGAAAAGTGTACGTTATTGTCGTTCCAATAAGACATAAAATACAAAAATTGGTTAAAAAATGTTAAAGTTATTAAAAATTCGCAAGGCCATTAACGTTTCACAGGCCACTAGAACATGAAATGTAGAAACAGAATTAACATATTTTGAGAAATATTAAAATAAACGCATATTTTTACTTAAAATACATCCATATTTACTTGTGTATGAGTTTTTGTCTTCGTAGGATACCGTTAACCTATTCGCAGGTATGATCAAAAAATTTTATTTTTTAAGTTTAATTTCAAATTTTTAAAAATTTTGTTAAACAAATTTCAGAATTTTTTGATCATCACATTGGGATTTATTGAGAACAGAATAGGGAATAAAAATATGAAAAAAGTATGATAATACCTCCTATAGTTGTTCCGTAGCTGCGATTTTAGAGAAAAACTATTGATAAATTTTGTTTTTTTTTAGGTATTCTTAACAAAAACAATACTTATAAGTAGGGGGCGGATTTATATGCAAATGCATGTTTTTTCTCGAACGTCCAAATACAATGTAGACCAATTATCTATCCGAATCTCATATTTTGCTGCAAAATGGCATCGATTTGTTAGTGCATATTTTTGCATATTTTATTGATAATGCATATTTTGTTATATTTTACTTCAAAATGCATATTTATATGCATATTATGCCAATTTTTAATAAAAATATAATTTTTTGTCATTAATGGGCAGTAGATAACATTTACTAACTTCTTTCGACATCGAGAAACTGGCATTAAGTTCTTCATTGCTTTAACAGTAATTGCAAATTATCATTTCAAAACATTTTTCTTCAAAAAAGTTTAGTTTTTTTAAGTATCAAAAATTCATTAAATGTATCGAAAAACATTCATATTTGTTTTAATTGCAAATTCGATTTATAAGAGATTTCGTTATCGAAAGATTCACATACACAGTTACCGCTCCTGACAGTCATTTCTACGAGACTGTCGTAAACTGGTGATTTTGGAAAACTTAGAGACACTATAGTTTACATAGAGACACTTAAATTATAATTGTCTTTATGCTAGATTCCATGGGATGTATAAAGTAACCAATTGACTTCTCTCTGCATTACAAATAGCACGTCAAATGACCCAAAATATATAAATTGGAGTCAGCCAAGTGATCAGATATTATTTCCCTCTATAAGGGATACATTTACTAATTGCTTAATTGCTTGGTTATTACGAGATAAAAATTAAGGTTGGATGCTACTTTACAGCACGATCAAAATAGAGAAGCTCTAAAGATTATGGCTTTAAACAAGTATTCATACCTAGATATTACAATTAATATATCGTCCATCGTTTTTTCAGAAGAAAAATTATTTTAAAAATAGTTTTAGAACTTTAATTGTTTAATTCCTGGTATAATTTAAAGAGTTCTAACTGCTGGCAACAGTGTTGTGTATTTTTTTGGACATTTGGAATTCCATACTTAATTATTTTATGTTTCTGCACAAAAATATAAGTGCATATTTTTTAAATTTTTAGGTCATATTTTGATTTTTTTGAAGCATATTTTAGGCGCATATTTTTCAATAATAAATGCATGAAAATTCGCCCCCTACTTATAAGTTACAAATGAATCACAAAATGCACGTCATTTTAAAGCGTAATCAGTGTCCCGGTAAAAAAAATAAAATCGGACAAAAACTGACTGAGTTACTGGTCGATAAGTTGACGAACATCATTGAAATCGGATGTTAGAATAACTGCTGAATTTGTGTGTTTCTGAAATTTTTTCACTGTAGCATCGTGTAGTACGGTGATATATGTTGATTACAATGGATAAAAATATATTTTAATAAAAATTATTTACCCAAAACCGAAATTAACATTTTCTGAGTCAATTTTTAAATGTCCCGTTTTTTTTTGGTTTGTCCAGCTTATTAAACCCCTATGTCCACCTTTTTGCGAATCTAAATCTGGCAACCCTAATCTGCAGACAAGCAAAACGCTTCGCAGTTCGTGTTTGTTTTAAAAAAAATCGGTTTTCTCCTTTTTTGAGTGTATTTAATAGAAATACTTAAAACTTCTTTTATAGTTTGTTTTATTTATTTGGTTTTTTTTATTATTCTGGCCATTTGGGAAAATTTACAAAGAATTATATATCACATCGCAGAAGTTGTTGTCGCTTTAAATTTTCTTTTTTATTACTTTTAAACAAGTTTCCGCTTTGTCCAAAGTTGCATTTTATCATTTGAATGGAAATTTTTTCAATGTCACTTTCCTTTAAGTGCGATAGACTCAAGTATTTAAGTTGCTCGATGCAAAGACTGTTGTTCTCATATTGACAGTTGCATTAACTTTTAAACTTTTATTGTTTAGAATTGTAAACTTTTGTTGAATCTGTCGAAATTTATATTGAATTGAAATGAAATACATCGTGCCATAACAAAGAACAAGCTAGAAAGTTTACTCATTGGTAATTTATTACTGATATCGATAACCACCTTATCCAAATTACTTTATACCCATAAAATCCTCAAGATATTTTAAAATATCCCCAGTCCCCAAACGAAATTTTCTGTCCCCAAAAGTCTTTCAAAATCCCAATCTTTGTGGACAAATCCCCAAGACAGAATATTCTGAAAAGACAAGTGTACAAGACATGTATCGCGAATATTGTATTCAAACATTTGATCATGTTTTGCCTTGCGTTTGCCATTTTTTGTGTTGTCGCAATACACTACTGCTCAAAAATATAGCGCACTTTAGTAAAATATTTTTAAATGTTTATTATATGATCACTTTACATTTTACCAATTTGTTTACATATTTTTTATAATCTTTACTCACTTATAAAAACATGGACGATATACAAGAATATAAAAAAACTGAGATAATGGAGTAATAATGATGCATTGCTCTTAAGTCTCAAATCTATGTGCCATAATTATAGCGCACTCTCTTTAAATATTTAATCTCTGACCTAACAGTATTTTTTTTCTGAAATTTGAACTCATTAAAATAATTAATAATAATAATCAAAAAAAGGTAAAAAGTATGCAAATTGGATTGAAGTTGAATGGAATAAGGTTATTTTTAGTGATGAGTCGCACTTTAAGCTGATGAATCGAAAGAATCGATCGTTAGTACGACTTTCATTATATTATGATCAACCGAAACGATGCAGTCTTTTTTCAGCAAGGTAATGGACCATGCCATAAGGCAAAATTTTCAATGGATTGGTTTAAAAATATTAATATACCTCTATTATATTGGCCACCAACTTCTCCAGACATTAACCCTATTGAAAATATTTGGTCTATTATTGATCGCGATCTTCAATCCTACAAAATAACAACAACAAATGAATTAAAGAGTGCTATAAAAGACATTTGGTCTAAAATTACCATTAATGACTGCTCTAAATTGGTTAAATCAATTCCACATCGAATAGAATGTGTTTTTATTTTATGAATTAAATTTTTCATTTCAGTTAGAGGTGCGCTGTAAATTTAACTTCAATATTTAAGACATATTTTATAAAATAAATTCTATTATTTTTATTTTGATAATTTGAAATAAATTTTGTAATTAAATAAATAAACGTAAATAAATCTGATAATATGACATACAAATTTTTGTTCTATTTGAATGTTAAAAAAGTTATATAAAGTGCGCTATATTTTTAAGCAGTAATGTATGTACGTTTTGCATTTCTTTTAATATTATGATTAGAGTATTCAAAATCGAAACCGGAATTTAAAACTCACCTCAGAATATGACTTGAACATTCATAATTGACCTATGTATAATATCAGAAAAATATTTTATTGCGACATATTGATGGTGGGATATGCAATACTCTTACTTTTTTCAATTAAAATTTTTCTACATAAACGAAAAATATTAAAATTGAAAAATTCCAAATTTATTTAAAAAAAAAAAAACAACACAATAAATAGCAAATCGAAAACTAAAAAATTTGCTAATTCTTTGTAAAACAAATTTTAAGTTATGTTAGTTGAATTTTTCTTGTCGAAAAACTTAATTATTGTTTGTTTTTTATATAACAGTGTTTGTAAGTAGTACATTCTAACTCATTATTGATATACAAAATTAAAAAATTTTAAAATCGCTGACTTTTTTCCCGGAAAAAATAAAAGTTCCTGACAATTATTTTCCAAACCCCAAACCTTAAATACGCTACATACATTATGAAATACGAAGTAAAATATACTATGACGTATTTAAAGTAAATCACAAGCGAGATAGTCTAACATTTTCGGGAAAAATTTTGAAAAATCTACTTATTACGTTATCCCACAAAAATCAAAAAGTAGACTATTTTTGTGTAAAAATTCAAAAATTGTTGCATATTTTGGAATAATACAAGGGTCGACTCTTTTTCATACTCGAGGTGGTCAACTTTGGGCCACTGCAAAATTTATAACTTCGAAAGTTAAACTCCTCCTCTATTGATGTTCCAAGTTTTAAAATAAATGTGACCGGCAGTTTATAAGTTACAAACTGATTATCAATTTATTTCATGATTGGCTACACTGCTACTGTTTTTTATTGTTTGGCAAGAGTGACTCTTTATTCGATAATAATGTTGTTAAAATTATCCAATCTACACACATTTAAATGTTTAAGCTATAGAAGTTTTGTTGATTTTATCCCAGCAAACACTTAACGCCTTATTCATAAACTATTTTTAAATTTAAACAACGTTTTAAAATCAAATTTTGTATGGAAATTTTCCCTACAGACACTGATTTAGAATTATTTATAAACTATTGTAATACATTAGAAAGTAGTAATTTCAAATTAGTTTCTGTTGTTTACAATTCTAAATAGGATTTGGATTCTCTTTTGAGACTCTAGTCAAAGTACCGTTTAGATGTTTAGTATCAAATAATCTATCTCATATTGGAGGTACATAAAAAGTAAAATAGAATGTAAAACTCTTCGATATTTCAGAGTTATATCTGATATCAATAATATGAAATAGAAACCCTTGTTTAGATTCGACAAAACTTTATCTATTAGGTTTAATATCAAACCAAAAACCATAATTGTTCATACAATTGATACACAAATTGTGTGCGTTGGTCGCATTTAGTAAGTATTAGGGTATTCATTCGAATAATGATAGTTCGATTAATCGAATAATTTCTTAAGAATAATTATTCGAACAATTTAAAAATGACCATTTTGGAATAACGAATAATTCGAACAATTTTATGTAGAATAATCGAATAAAACGAATAAATGTACATACATATACATATATTTCAATTTATTAAATGACTTAACATTTTTCATAATTCCAAATAAATAATAAATAAATAATAATGACTTACAAAAATTGTATTGTTTGAGAAATTAGACAAATAAGTAAATATAAAAGGAGTCGTTCGATCACTGTAGAAGAGTGGTCCGATAGCACCTTCTAAAAATATATAAATATTACTGCAATTCTAAAAACAAATCTTGAACCAATGAAAATAAAAGGTACGGAATAAAATATTTGTTGTTTAGTAAAAAAAGAAAATATCTGAATGATTTTAGAATTGATTTCGAAACAGAAATTTCTCGGTCTAAATATTACGTTGCGGCCTTGGTGTGAACATATGGCGAAATATTAGCAGAATCGCAATTAATAATCCAAATATTAACTTAGATTAAAGTGGTATTGAAGTGATGCCGAATGTAATTTTGAAACGGTCATCGAAAGTGATATTGAGGATTAAAGTGATATTGATAATTATAATGATTACGTTGAAATAGACGGAGATCTTTAAATATGCGGGCGCAAGTGTTGCAAAATATTAAATAAATCTAACTATAAACACAAAACATTGCAAACTTACATTTTTGTCTAACATGGTAATAAACTTTTTGCGTATTTATAAATGCGTCAATCATGCTTTGTCTAACTTCAAATTAGCCACGTTCACTGACAATTGGTAAAAAATATCCATAACTTTATTTTAGACAGTAAACATAAATTACTCTCATTCTGAAAAATAATAAATAACCAAAAAGTACGCGAACAACAATTTGTAAAAATAAGTTGTATGTTTTTTAACATTATCAATACTTGAATTGTTAACTTTAATGTTTTTTTGTTTTTCGTTAACAATAAAATATTAAAACTATGTAAGTGTTTTAGTATTTTATTGATAAATTCATTCTTTAATTTTTTAAAAAAAACTTAAATTATTCGAATAATTCGATTAATTTAAAACGTGTGATCGAATTATTCGAATAAGTTAAAATCTCTTATTCGAATTACTCGTTTTATTCGAACAAGAGAAAAATCGATTAATTTGAATACCCTAGCAAGTATTTTGGCAGTTTTTTGTAATAAATTCCCTGTATGCATTTTGTCAGTCAACAAGCCGGTTTGAAGTATCTGTCTGTCTCTCTATTTATTTATCTATCTATCTGTGCATCCATCAGCATGTACGAGTATGAGTTGTTGTGTATCTTAATGGCGACAAGGGAATATATATATTAGAGTGCTCCAAGATTGTATGGACGAAAAAAATTTTCTAGGTAGAGGCCGCCCCCCCCTTTAGAATGGTTCTATGTATTGTAAAAACTCGTGTAAAATATTAGGATGATAGGATAACGCTAACTGGTGCCGCAACGACGTTGAAGTTTTGAGGTGCATTTAAAGGGTGAAAAAAGTTTTTCAGTTTTTGTAAAAATATTGGCATTAAATAATTACTTTTGCAATTTAATTTAAAAGAATCGAAATGTACACTAATTGTCGTTCTAATAAGATATAAAAGACAAAAATTGGTTTAAAAAATGTTAAAGTTATTAAAAAATCTCCAGACCATTAACGTGTCTCAGGCCACTAGAACAAGAAATGTAGAAACAAAATTAACATATTTTGATAAATATTATAATAAAAGTACATTTTTACTTAAAATATATCCATATTTACTTGTATATGAGTTTTTGTCTAGTATTTACAAAAACTGCAGAAAAATTAAAATTAACCCTTATAGCACTTGGGGTTAAAATTAACCTCAACTTTTAAAATCACGAAAAACACAGTCAATATGAATGGTGCTAACTTTAATGTTTTTCAGAATTAAATATACTGAATTCGAGTTATTTTTTAAATCTAATAAATCAAAAGTGCACTAAAGGGTTATAATCAATTTTATTATTCAAAAAAACTCAATAAAATATTAAATACGTTATTAAAGCAAAAATCAGGTATAAATACAATATTTTGCCTTTTGAAAAATGTGTGGTCAAAATTGAACAAAAATGTGAACATTTTTCAAAGTCGCTTAGTAGTACTATTTTCTAATACACAATACAATATTTTTAAGTTTGTTTCCTATAAAAAACAATTTTTGATCAGCACTATTGAAATTGACAATTTTGTTTGTGGTTTTAGAAGTTTGGGTTCATTTTAAGCCCAAATGCTATTAATGGTTAATTTTAATTGTTCTGCTGTTTTTGTAAATACTAGACTTTGTGTTATATTTTTCATAAGTTTCACTAAAATCGGCCGAAAAATAAATAACATTTCGCTATGTTTCCATGAGAAATTCCAAATATTAAAAAAATTGACCTTTGACCTTCACGATTTAAGAGTTAACGTTTTCCGATTTTAGAAAAACTTTCAGACTATATTTAAAATTACCTGGAATATAATATTCTGAATAGCTTTTGCTTAAAAATCATAACAGTAAAGAAATTCGGCTCATTCGTCAAAATATGGCCAAAAAATTAGTTTTTTTTTCGAAAATCTCAAAATTTAAATAACTATAGGAGGTATTTTCATACTTTTTCCATATTTTTATTACCAATTATATAAATCCCAATGTGATGATCAAAAAATTTTGAAATTTGTTTAACAAAATTTTTAAAAATTTGAAATTGGAGTTTTGAAACTGCCTTTAAAAAAAATAAAATTTTTTTGGTCATACATGCGAATAGGTTAACGCTATCCTACGAAGACAAAAACTCATATACAAGTAAATATGGATATATTTTAAGTAAAAATGTACTTTTATTTTAATATTTCTCAAAATATGTTAATTTTGTTTCTACATTTCTTGTTCTAGTGGCCTGAGACACGTTAATGGCCTGACGATTTTTTAACAACTTTAACATTTTTCAACCAATTTTTGTCTTTTATATCTTATTAGAACGACCATTTCGATTCTTTTAAATTAAATTGCAAATTAATGCCAAAAATTTTACAAAAACTAAAAAAATTGCATTTTTCCCTTGTAAATGCACCTCAAAACTCCAACGTCGCGACGTTGCGGCACCAGTTAGCGTTATCATATCATCCTAATATTTTACACAACGTGTTTCTACAATACATAGAACCATTCTAGAGGGGGGGGGGACGATCAAAATTCGCAATTTTATTTTTTGAAGCACTCTAATATACATACATCTATATATAAATTCGAGTTCAAGTTGAAAAGTACTTTCGAAATCGTATAATTATGAAATCAAAAGTTGTGATATTAGACATTCCAAAATAACTCTCTGAGTGAATTTAGGATCCAAGATCAAATGAATAATTGACATAAAACACTTCTGTGAAAAGATACTTTTCAGTCTACCTTCGTGCAACAAATTCTTTTAAAACGGGAAATTTTTTTAAACTCGAAATAAAAATATGCGATTAAAATTTGTTTAATTTATTTGCGACAACTGGTTGTTATAGTCGAATCAGGGCAGCATGTGCAACAACGGCGAGGATGATAATGTGGATGCCACTGCTGGTCGATGATGTGTATAAATACCTCGTATTTCACTCATTTACTATGTGCATGAGGTGTGAGAAATGTACCAAGAATAGCAGCAACACCAAAGAGAATCATGATCATTTGTCGAAATATTTCTTGGTAGGCTTGTATGAATGCCATGGGCCAACACACACAGCTTACAAACTACAACAGCCGCTGCAAAAACTGTTGAAAGGCAATAAATTTCGCAAAGGATATAAACTTAAATGAAAGATATATGAGGTATGTTAACACAACAAAAACACCAACAGCCGCAGCAACAGCAACAGCAACAACAATAACAACAACAAAACTTTACGTGGCATTAATATTCTGCTTGTTGTAATATTATTTGAACTCTCTCATGAATTTATCTAGTGTAAACGAAGGCAACAACAGCAGTAGCAACATGTGTATCTTGCAGAAATAGAATTTTCTTATCGCCAAAAAACATAAAGACTGAATTTTCACAAAAAAAAACAACAAAAAAACTCACTTCAAAAGCTGCAAAAACAACAAGTAACCACATCATGAAAGAAATTAAACACACAACCCAACAAGCACAAAGACAAATGTTTGAAAATGAATAATTTTACTTATTTGTATTCGATATCAAACATAATCATCAATGGCTTATCAAGCATAAACCGACGTTTTAACTTTAGAACTGAATTACAAAATGCTTTTTATAACGTTATAAAATATTATTTATATTCCAAGTACTGACTAAAGAAACTATTTGCATCAGTTTAAAAAAAAAAAAAAAAATCCAAACACGATATTGCAGTCGACATTTTAAATATACATACATGTGAATAAGATTTGATAGAAAATATAATTTTCAACAGTATTTATCAAATCATTATCAAACGCTTTGAGAATTGGACTTCAAATCATTTTTAATTTTATGTTAAACCTGAATGTTTGCGGACATAATATTTTGAAAGGATGCGCCAAATGCTGGTTTGCAACATACTATATACATATATATTTATATATAAGGAAAAAAATATACAATAATAATATTTGCAAAAATTGAGAGGCTTATTGACAGCTTCCTGCATGCTGCATTTCACGATCGAAACCAAATGAGATTAAACTTTGTAATTTACTGAGTATTTGAATATTCCACTACATTATTTTTTGTAAAACGCTCTACTATCTGGTAGATACAACAGTAATCTTCAAAAAAAAAAAAAAACAAAAACTTAAAATATTATTTTGTTGAAACAAACTAATCAGTATTATTTAAAAGCTAGTAAAAAAGCAAGGCCATGCCCGACGATATGATACTCTACACTGAATAAATGAGCGAAAACCTTTGTTCTCTAAAAATTTCAATAGTTTATAGAACGATTTCCGAAAGTGTGCCTTATATGGGAGCTATGACCAATTATTTACCGATAGTCGTCAAATTAGGTCGTGTAATTTATTTCTATATTAAAGCTCTTTCTTGTAAATTTTATTTAAATACTAACATTTCTAAGAGATGTATCTTCGTTAAAGTGATTTTCGGCAGTGGGCCATGCATGGGAGCTACGACTGATTTACCAACATTTTTAAGAGCTGTATGCTCGATAAAGTAATTTTCAGAAGTGGGCCTCACATGAAGCAATGGTCAATTAAGTATCGATAGGATCAACATTTTTAGGTGTGCCTTATTTGTATATCAAATGTATTTGTGGAAAAATTTGTATGAATGTCTCTATAAATCAAACATTTATGGCCGTAAAAGTCCTAATTTGGGAGGACATTTGTATGGGGACTAGGTGAAATAATAGACCGATACATGTGCCAAATTTTATTCAACTATTGTGACCTGTACTTTGCGCACAAGTTTACAGGGACAGCCAGTCAGCCACATCGGATATCGTTAAATCGACTCAGAAAGTGATTCTGAGTCGATCAGAAGACTTTAAGGTGGGTCTTAGACTAACATATTTGTACGTTAGAAACAGCAGCACAAAATCATTATACCTTCATAACTATAGAGGTGTATGGTACAAATACATCAAAATTAGGACTATCCTATATTAGGACTATAACAAATAAAGTTTTGCGCCTTTATGACGATTTCAATTTTAATGATTTCGTTTTTGTCTTCATCCCCTACTTACCACTAATACAAACACAAATAAAAGAATTTCTTATTATTTCCCAGCAGTTCTAGGAGACGGTACCGAACTAGTGATTTCACCCATCATTTAGGGTGGGACCTAGTTACTTCAATAGCCACGTGACTAGTTATTTTAACACGGGCATGTATTAAGCAGGTGGTCAATTGTCTCCTTTTGATTACAATGGAACTGTCTAATAGCTGATCGAAAGTAGGCAACGCATTGGATTCACATACTGGTTACATAGCGTCAGTTACCTTACTATCTTTGTAACTTGTTACTTGATCAGCTACTTGATTAGTTATTTTAACACGTGCATGTCCTAAGCGTGCATTGACCCTTTTGATTTCAATGTGACTATCTGATAGCTGATCGAAAGTAGTCAACGCTTCTGGTGGGTAAAATAAAGTACAGAACCAAAAAAGTTTGAAGTGACTTCACCATAGGTTACTAAGAGACACTAAATTGACTACTGACGTCATGCATTGTTACATGGGATATCAGTATACTAAAGCAAAAATAAAAACAAACTGTATGAGAATTATACCAACACAATTTGTATAAAACCAGTTTGTACGAATTACTCACAAATCGTTTGAAGTGACTACACTCCAGATTACTTAGAGACACTTAAGTGTCAATTGTCTTCACGCTAGATTACTTGGGATGTATAAAATAACCAATGGCCTTCTCTCTGCACTACAAAGCGCACACACGTGTCAAATGACCAAATATATAAATTGGAGTCAGCCAAGTGATAAGACATTTGTGACAATTACTGCCTTTAAGCGATACATTGACTACTTGCTTAACTGCTGGTTTTTTTTATTTTTTGCACCATGATGCTACAGTTTCATGCATTTCATTAATTTGTTTGTTTTCTTCATTTATTTGGCGATGAGATGAAACGGAAGAAGAAAGAGTGAGAAAAAGAGAGGAAGTGCGTGATGATGCACTTTTTAAAAAATAATCACATTCGTTTGTACTCGCACTCTTCTATATTCATATTTGAGAGTTGCCGAAATCGAGACACATTTTATCCCTCAAAATTTCAAAGATTACACAACAAACTAATATTAAATATTATCAGATGTCCCACAATCTGTTTAATTATTTTCTTACAGAAGTGAAAGTTCGATGAATCGAACAATTTCTTACGAATAATTATTCGAAGAATTTATAAAAAATAATGTGAAAATATAATAGTGAAATATTGATAGTATCACAATTGGTCCTACAAAAAGTTGGCCAAACAATCAAAGATCTTCCGTCAAACTGATTCCAATGTCATTAAACAGGATCGGGAGATTAAACAGTACCGTTAATAGAAAACCTGTTTCATGTAGAAGGAATGGTCCACATGATGTTTCTAAAGCCCATAACTAGAAAACATTTTCAAAAGAGCTCTCAACACATCCGGCAGGAAAGCAGTCCGGTTAGCTCAGTATTCGGACTATTTGGTACGAAAAGTTAAAGCGAATGCAGGTTTAAAAAAAAAACAAGGCTCAAAAAGTTCCTAATAGGAACTATGCTAAAAATTTAGTGTCCAAAGATAGAGCACGGAATTGAAGTAAAATTTTATAAAAAAATATACCTGCTGCATAAAGGATGACGAAACGCATGTTGTGGAAAATTTTTCGCAGCTTCCGGACCAATATTTTTATGCTGCTGATGCTCGAAAAGTTTAGGACCCAAAAGCAGAACATTTTCCCAAAAAGTCCTTGGTATGGCAAGCAATATGCAGTTGCTGCAAAAGAAGGCTCTATAAATACCCTAATTTACATCAAGGAATGTTTACAGAAGAGGATGCTTTCACTCATAAGACTGCACTTATTTGTACCAAGAGAGGCAAATCCTCCAAAGTGCCTGGTGCTAAGGCCAGTGGAGAGATATTGGGCTCTTGTTAAAAGAGAATTAAAAGCACAAAAAGGGTGTCCAAAATTGTGGTATATAATAACGATACGAAAATTCCAATTGATCCCTCCACAAATGAGATTTCATTTCCGGACTTCTGCCAAATGCAAATGAATATTCAAGACGTTGTCGACAAAGTATTCCCAAGTCTTACAACGAACTACAACAATTCGGATTGTCTGTGGGAACAATTTTGGCACCAACAAATTATGATAACAAGATCAATAAGGAAATGCAATTGAAACTGCCTGGCAAAACAATAAAATACAAATAGATTGACACAGTAATGAACGAAGAACAAGCCTTTGATTATCCTACTGAATTTTTGAATTCATTGGATCACCGACTTTGTCCGAAACTGAATATTAAAATCGAGATGCAATATAAAACAGATGTTTTCTAAGGGCCAGCAACGCGGACCGGGTTCAGCTAGTCAATAAATAAAATTGCAAAAAATTTAGTTTGCACTATTTTTCAGCAACTTTAGTGATGATGATTATTTCTTCACTAGCACTAAAAATAGTAGTGATAGTGAAAATTTTTCACTATCACTAAACGCAAACCTGCACTTCATTCAATTCGTGCAAAATTTTAACTTGCAATCAACAAAAAGCTGCATCAAACTCTCACTAAATTTACAAAAATGAAATTATTGAATTCGAATAATAAAAATTTTAAATCTTTTTTGTTATTGTTAATGAAGTATTGATCTTAGTTTTGAATTAGTGCACAAAAATAAAGTTACTCAAAACTTAGTGCAAAATATAAAGTTGCACGAAAATAACGTGTTCAATTTCATTTCATTGGTAAATTCTCATTCGCAGACATTTTAAAATAATTATTTCTGTTATATCACTGAGTGAGTGATTTATTAGAGAACATTATAGGTTTGGGGTTGAGAGAAACAGAAAAGAAACAAACACAAATAATCTAGATGTGTGATTTATAATTTATTTTTTTCGTAAAGGTCAGCTTGTGACTTTTATTTGCGAAAATGAAAAATAAGTCGCAAAAATTCATTTGATGCAAATCAACGCTTAAATATATTAAATTTATAAATCATTGAAATTGCATTATTTCCTATTCCTCATATTTTTTCTAAAATTTGTTAAAAATTACTAAAAATATGTTATTGCAAATAAAACAGAAGTGACAGGTATTAAGATCAAGAACAATTGAATTGATTGTGTCACATCAAGCCATTAAAAAAGAACAAAAACTAATAAAGGTCATACGAAACTGTGTAAATAAAAATCATTTCATAACTGTTCTCTCGAGTTATAAGTCACAAGTTGAGGTTTTTGGTATATGAGCAAATTATTTTCGATCTCTGCAATAAACTGATGATTGCTTTTTTTTAATCAAATAATTTAATTTTGTGTGCAACGTTTTAGTTAGGAGGCTGCTAATTTTCAAGTCAGCACTGAACATCAACAAAATGATTGCAATCATTTTTCACTATCACTAAGTATTAGTGCAAACTGTAAAATTAGTGCACTACTCCCATCTATAATTACAACCATCACCATGATGATAATAGTAAAATATTTATTTAAGTTTTTCACATTTCCGCAATATTCTTTCAATTTCATAAAAATATTTTTTTTTTCATAAAAAATTGTTTTTTCCAAAATACTCGTAATGTTACCCATTTTTTCAGTAGCATGCAAAAGTTAATACGTGAGCATATGGGGTTGAACGTGAATGTTCAAGTGCCTTGAGTGAATGGGTTAACATTCAGACCACACAGAACCCATATGTAAACGATTTTTTCCATTCTACATTTTTCTCAAACAGACTACAACTTATAAATAAGAAATGCAACCAAAAACTGCAACACGAAGAGTAAAAACTGCAGATTCACATCACTAATGTAAACGGTATGGCTCATTTTGTAATGCCAGCAGAACAAGAAAAAAAGAAAAAAAAAACAGGATAAAAAGAAATACGAAACAAAAATATGTTTAGCAATATACATCTAACAGGGGTTGCAAGCTATAATTAGCACCAACATTGGCGTTAAAGTAAAGCTTAATAATTGCACGATAAGAAACCCACTCTATAATGGATCTACACATTATAATTATACCCTACACCACAATAGTGGGGAGGGTATAATGCGTTTGTGCAGATGTTTGTAACGGCCAAAAATATTACTACCGATCCACTTATAATAACTTTCTGAGTCGATTAAACGATGTCCGTTCATCCGTCCGTCCGTCTGGCTGGCTGGCTGGATGGTTGTCTGTCCACGTAAACCTTGTGCGCAAAGTACAGGTCGCAATTTTGAAGATATTTCGATAAAATTTGGTACATATCGTTTTTTCAGCCCAAGGACCAAGCCTATTGAAACTGTTTGAAATCGGTTCATTATTTCACCTAGCCCCCATACAAATGTCCTCCCGAAATTGGACTTTATCGGTCATAAATGTTTAATTTATATAAGTATCTACACAAATTTCACTCCAAATATGTTTTATGTATACGAAATTCATGTCACCAAATTTTATTATGATCGGCCCATAATTAGTCATAGCTCCCATATAGACCCGTTTCCGAAAATCACTTTAACGTGCATAGATCTCTTAAAAATGTTGGTATACACACAAAATTCAACATAAATAACTTCCATATAGCCATAAATCACACGACCTAATTTCATGGTGATCGGTGATCGATAATTGATCATAGCTCCCATATAAGGCCCACTTCCGTAAATCAGTCACGAATATAAATTATTGATATTTTAAAAGAAAAATGTTTTTGCACATTTACTTAGTGTAGGGTATACTTTCTTACTTGTTTTTATTTTCTAGCTCGTAGTTTTTTTAGTCTCAATTAAGTTGGCCACACAATGAATGCAAAAAAGCACAATTTATAATGCTTTGTAAATTTCAACATTGCGAAATTATATTCGCTTAAGAAAAAATATTTCATTCGTTTAGTCTTTCTTCTCTTTCTACGTGGGTTTTCCTTCAGCAACAGCAGCACTTATGATTTTATAACATTAAGACGAACTCGCGGGTACGGCATAAAAACTGTTTACATCGTTTCCGTTTGATATGAGTAGATGATAATGTCAGGAATGGGACTACCTACATATTGTCCAATGAAAAATATCGCACTCGTTCAACAATACTGTAATAACTCAAAATTTTTAAAAATTCACTTTTTGCAAGAAATCAACTAACAACATCAATATCCATCTACTGTAAACATTTCAACGTATTCCGATTACTCTTTCATCTCGAAAACCACATTTGATAATTAGTGACTTAAGAAAAAATATTGTTGATAAAATGTATCAACAAAAAGGTATTATTTTGAGTTAACACAAAAATTTAAATAGAAATACATCGAATATTTTCATAAAAAAATTTATTATTTTGAATTAAGCCTTTATTCAAGTTAAAAATAATCAAATTGTTTTATTTAAATTTGGTTGTATTTTGAGTTGATACTGTTTTGTTGATAAAATAATACAAAAAAATATCGAGAAGTTTCAGAAAAATGGTATTAACTCAAAAAATAGATTTATTTTGCAATAATTGCAATAATTTTAAAGAAAATGTTAAATTTAAGTTATTATATAAGTTTGTCATTCCGTTTGTAATTTCTACATTTTTCATTTGCGACCCCACAAAGTATATATATTCTGGATCGTTATAAATAGCGAAGTCGATATTGCCATGTCCGTCTGTATGTTAAAATCAACTTTCCGTAGCCCCAAATAACTTAAATACATAATTCATACAACAATATGTCGGGAATTCTTCCGGTTCGGTTGCTATTTAAAATCGACAAAATCGGTCCATAAATGGCTGAGATATAAGGAAAAAACCGGGACAACCTCGATTTTTGCCCTATTTTTGATTTACATATATCTGGATTACTAAGTGATTAATATAGACAATATGGATATCTAATGATAGATATTTCAAAGTCCATTGCAACGATGTATATAATGCTATAGTAGGTTGGACCTACAATGGGTAAAAATCGAGAAAAATATTTCTTAACTCGAATTTTTTATCAAAAATTTTTTTTTTGTCATAAATTATTTTACGTTAACTTTGACCCGTGCCGCTCATCGCTCAAAGTTTTGAGGTGCATTTAAAGGGTAAAAAAATGCAATTTTTTCAGTTTTTGTAAAAATTTTGCAATTAAAAAAATACTTTTGCAATTTAACCCTTAAATGCATGACATTTACTTTTATTTTTCTATAAATTATCAAATATTTAGTTGATTTTTATTTATTATATTTAGTTTAGCTTTAGTTTGATTTAGAATTTCTTTAACTGAAACGTTTCGTACTCCATTTGATTTTTCTGAATTAGTATCAAGGTTATATTAGTCTAAAATTAATTGGAACTGGAATGTAGACAATTGGCAACAATATGCATTAAAGGGTTAATTCAAAAGAATAGACATGTACACGCATTTGTCGTTCTAATGAGATATAAAACACTAAAATGTTTACAAAAACTGAAAAAATTGCATTTTTTTACCCTTTAAATGCACCTCAAAACTTTGTGCCACGTGCGGCACGGGTTAGCGTCGTTTAATCGAGCTCAAATTCCGGATATCTCAATATCTTGAAAGTGGAATCGTTTTGTGGGGTCCAAACGAACAAAATTCCGCCATCGATTTTTTGTGGTCAGGTAGATTTAATTCAATTTTATTTAGAATAATAAATTCATATGAAATCAAATAAAATAAATTGATCAAATGTCCCTAGTGGCGGTTGCATTAAAAACACTTGAGAATTGCTAGTTCTTATTCCCACACCTGTACAGTAGTTAAAAAACTGCAATGGCAAGAATGTTTATTTTATTACGAGTGTTCTTCTTTCTGTGCATATCAGTGTTGCCACCAAGACAATTATAAACTACACATGCCTTATGCCTAAATAACACACACGAGAAAAAATTACACATGTAAATAAATTTTCGTGATTTCAATAGTAGAAATTGTCTAAAATTGTCACGAATATAAAAGGTATGTTTGGACCAAATACGATCACTTTATTGTCAATGGACAGTTTTCACTTGCGGTGATTTTAATTTATACAGGAATTGGATATATGAGGGGTATCAAAGCAAGGTTAGCAATCTCTTTTTTTTAGTGAACTTTTCTAATTTAATGAATTCTTGAGATCTGTCAAATATGACAATCCCAAATACGCTTTTAACAAATATTAATCAATGTCCATTCGGACATTGTTCCATTGGAACAACAAACACAAATTCATACATTTAAAAAATTATATTTATTTATTTATTTATTTCGATTTCAAACGTAATTTTCATGTCTTTTTCGAACTATAATAACGAATTTAACTAAAAATTTTAATTTATATCAAAGTGTTACCACTGTTTTGTACAAAAATTACAGGATGATTCCTATATTTGAAATCATTTCCGACGTGATTTTAATATTATCAAGATAATTTTACTCGATTTAGTTTGAAAAAATGTATGGGAAATCACTTGATAATTATATGATTTGTAGATTATAGAGTCGATTTTCAAAATCGAGTGTATGTGAATGGGCTATAAAACAAACGAGTACAATATAATAAATATGAATACATTTAGAGATACTGGATTTTTATTTATCAACTAAAATAGAGGTTATAGCTACTTTCCCTCATATAAATGTACATATTTATTTCAGTCGGTTTTGAAATCTGAACAATCCATAATTCATTCATTCAATTGAAATCCAAAATATAGATAAAAGACATACATTGACAATATATTTTGGATATAATTGGAATTTAAAATTACACATGAATTGCACATTCACTCAATTACACATGGGCTACACATCCAAGTTAAAGTTACACACAATATGTGTGGCAACACTGGTGCATATACAAATGTGGATAAGAATATGTTTTTTGTTTTTTTTTTACAAAAATTTGGTTTATTTTTCTTCTGTGTTGTACTCTTTTTTAATGTCTGCGTCTACGCTAAATTAATGTTATAAAATGAACCAAATGACCAGGAATTGTTAACATGCTCATAGAAACGCATTATTATCATGTTTTGTTCCTCGGTTTCATAAACCTTAAATGTGTAAATTATATTTATACAAAATATGGACGACATAGAAGATTTTCTAGAAATTTATAACACCTATTCGTACATTGCACAGTGGGAGAAATGAAAAAATATAATTTAATGACCTTTCTTATGTATATGGATTATAAAATTTACGAGAATACAAGGGAACAAAGCTTCTTATATTCTTCTGATTAAATTTTTTTAATTTATTTATTTAAGTTATTCAAAAATAATCAATACATTCTGATTACGATCCTCTTATTGATGATTTCATTCAGTATGATTTAGCAGCATAGAGACCTCAAACATTTTTCTTGTTACTCAATGTTCAAGAATGCACAAATACGGTTTAAAAAAACTTTAAAGTTAAATAAACATTAACAGATAAACAGAAATAATAAAATTTCAACAATGTTGATGATGATTATTATTTTCTTGTTGTCATCACAACGTATGAAACTATAAATAAACAAAACTCTTTCTTTATGGCAACTTTTTCCACGAAACTTTTTATAGCATATACAATTTGTTACGAAATATGAAATAAAATGAAGCATACTTTAAGGATATTATCTCTTCCCACTGCATTCATACTAGGGTTCCTAATCGCGAAAAATATCCCTGGAATATTTTTTTTTTAGAAATTTTCCGGAATTTCTTTATAATTTAGCTTCTTAAAATTACAGTGTCATTTCCGCACATATAAAAAATACTCGTTGTGATTTGTTGTAAATCTCATGATTCGATTATAATTATAGAGTTTTTTATACTAGCTACAGAAAGTCAGTCAATCATAACAGCAAAATTTCCCACATTTAGACTGAATCATTTGGTTTGCGATAAAACTGTAAAGTAGATACTACACTAAAACTATTTTCTGTGCAAGACAAATCTAGAGAAATGTTTATTCAAAACAGAAAAATTAACATTTCTAGTAAGTCGAGAATTATTGAGGTGCTTTATATTAAAACTTCTAAGGATACTCATATTTAGAGTCAATAATGATTCAAATTTGTTTGTATACATTCTGATTTGAAAAAGTTCTCTTTCGATACGAATTACGCATTTTTTCTAAAAAGTATAAGTTATTTATATTGACCTATTATTTTAGAAATTTGCCTGGTTGTATTAATTCAGCCGATATTGAACAGAATTTTTGTGGTATTTCTCGGCAATGGAAAAAGTCCGGGAAATTAGAAACCCTAATTTATAAATATAACAAGATAAAAGCACAATAATAACATTTATAAAACATTTTCATCCGTTTGCAATAATCCCAATTTAAATACCACCACATTTAAATACAGTCCATTAAACTGTAGTTTTCAAACAAAATAACAAAATATTATGTATAATGATTATATTCAATTACTTATTAGTATTATGTATGCTAAATGTATGTATTTCATACCAGAGTGTATGAAAAAAATATCATGTAATTAATTATATTAGATAATATTTAATATAATTGCTCACTTACGCCATGCCTAGTAAATGAACGTAAAAATGGTTATAAAAATAAAATACCAAAAACATATTTGAGAAAATGTAGTATTAGAACATGTTAAATGCCAGAAACATTTACTACTTATATACTTATAACGCTCGTAATCAAAGCCAAAGAAAGGGCAACAAACAAAAAATTAACTGTCTAATTTTAGGCTTAACAAACTCATTCATTTTTAAGACTTGTTTTCATTTTTTGAAAAACATTTTAACATCTCACAGTGCCCCACCCAAACCCAGTTCCAGTTTAGTGCGAAAAAGAGTTCACACAAAAGTAGATTATTTAAATTTTGTTCATGTTTATTTATCTCATCAAAAGCAAGTGTGTAAAAAATGAATGAAAAAGAAGAATGAAACAACACATTATCATCAGATTTAATTATCTGTGAAACACAGAAAAGAAATAATCGTTTTAGACATTAAAATGTTTCGCTTGCATTTATTCGCACTTACGCAAAACCCCAAACTTTAGATTTTAATTTAAAATTTGTATTTAAATATGTTTTAGAAAGTATTTGTTCAAGTCAGTAATGATGTGTGAGTTCTTTATTACTCTGAAAAATATCAATCAAATAAGTTGAACTTTATAAAGCATAAATATTTTCAGAAGCTTCATTTTGCTTTGCATGTGTATGTGTTTGTGTATGATATATATATATGTCTTTTGTTTCATTCCCAGCAGTTCTGGGTGACTGTCCGGAAGTAGAAATTTTACATATTGTTACGTTTTAACCTTTTCAAAACGTTTGTTTATTTCCTCTAAATAAACTGGATACTTTTGATAGCAAACAAAAGCTCTTTATTAATTTAATATGTACAACAACAGAATTAAATAGTCACTCAGTGTTTTTTATACACGTTTATAAATTCGCAGAAATGTACACGAATTCACTTGAAAAATACAGCACTCTTTAAGGCACTCAGTTGATGGTTATTCGAATAGCGTCTCTGATAAACTCACTAACGACTGCAACCTCTGCCACTATTTATAACACTGCCATTTGCACTCTAGATTGTTCTTTAACTGTCAAAGCTCGTATTTTCGAAGCCTAGAGCATACGCCATCTCTGGTGATTTTTCTACAATGTTCTGGAACTGTCAAAGCTAGCAAACATTCAGCGTTGCCATACTTACGATCAATGATCAACTAAAAGCTTTTATTTAATGTCAATAATGCCCACAGATATGTTACAGTTTGAGAGGCACTGCTTTCAAATAGCATTAGTTGCATAATCAGCCGTTAAAATCGTTATATTTGCCTTATTTGTATTTAAAAATACATACCCGATACATATGAAAATAAGAAGTTTTTGAATTGTTTTAATTAAATTTTGAATACCGACCGTATATCAAAAAAATCGTTTGTTTTTATTGAAAATCCAATACAAATTTAGTTTAGACAATGAAAATGTATTATGATACTTGAATTTTTGGCAAATATTAATACTCAGTATTGCTGTCTATAAATACCTTTAGGGTGATCAGTTATTTTAACATGTGCGTACCCTAAGCATGACCCCTGACCGCACATGTATTACGAATTGACTGTCTAATAACTATACATTGGATTCCGTTTGTTATTTTAACATTTCCAGGTGATAAGCGGAATGTAATTGACATCAAATGTCAGTTAAAAAGGCATTGCTTGTAAATAAACCTTCTTCAGATTACTCTTCAATAGATTACTTTTGGTAAGTAAAATAACTACTTTAATTGACTACACTCTAGATTACCTAGAGATACTTAAGTGGCAATTGACTTCACGCCAGATTGAATTGACTTCTCTCTCCACTACAAACACAAACTTGTCAAATGACCCAAAATATATAAAGTCAGCCCGTGATCAGACATTAGTGAGAATTACTGCCTCTAAGACTTGACTACTTGTAAACTGCTGGGTTCTCATGAAAGTCTATAAATCTTGTTTTTTTTAGTTTTTCGTTTCTATGCAGCAAACGTGTGAGTGTTTGGTTCATATATAGTTAAGTCTCCTGCGTATGTGAGAATTATTTATTTTGTGTTGTTGTTGCAGAGCTTTAGTTTTTTTACTTTCATTATTTTCCCTTTGCTTTCTATTCAAGCTGTGAACCCAATTAGTGTTGATTTATATGTGTCCATAATGTATTGTACCTTCTTAGTTTCCTAAAAGTTTTTTGCTATTTTTTTGTTCCCTTTTTTCATTTTCATTATTTGTTCTCAGATTCAAGATTTCATTTAAGCTATTTGCCAAAAAAAAGATACATACACAATGCCAACATACACTAAGCAAAATACTACAGGACAACAAAATCAATCGTAAATCTGTAAGCTACGGTTAGTTAGATTATACAAAACTGGTTCTTTAACCCCCATTTTCTCAATCTCTGGTTATTTTTAATTGGAGGTTTATCGTTACGAAAAACGATACCCAAATATTGAGAAAATGTGGGTAAGGCTTAAAAAATATAATAATTATATTGGTTTACAGTTGTTTGTAACATGCAGTCAAATTATTAACAATCTGGGTTCATATAACCAAACTTATTGTTAATCAAATGATTCAGTACACATTTTTCTGTTGTTTTAGTTTTGCTGACAAAAATTAGGTTTTCGAAATTTTATTTCTTCAGTGTCGTCTGGATTTTTTGGGATTTTTATATTTAATGGAAAAATTTTCCGGAATAGGGACCATAATATTTTTTATTCCTAATGTCTTACAAACCAACATAATAGCTAAATTCAAGATATTTACTAAGAAATTTCTTTATATGCAGATATCACATTTCTACCACATGAACATATCGGTGAAGAAACACGGAATAAGAACAACAGGATTAATTCAGTTTATGAATAAAATATGTGGCTTAAAAGGCAATATAATAATATATTTTAAATGACATGATTCTATTAGAATAGTAATTGAATATTTATGAGTTTATAAAATAAAAGTTTCCGTTTCATCTTCTACAGAACTATCTGCTGAATCTTCGAACTCCTCCAGATGTCTGTAATTCCAGACTATCCAAACAAAATCCAATAACAAAAATTTACAATACACCCTGTATGAGGTAACAAAAGTTTTTGGTTTATTTTTCATTCTCTTTTATTGCCGTCCATTTCTTACACTTTCGTTGAAGCAAAACAAATTTAGTTACTTTTTTATTTCTATTTTTAAATTAATCATGATAATCACACTTGGATTTTTCAAATATTTTTTTTTTGTTTTGCTTTGTTTTTCATACAATTAGAACAACAATAATTCATGCATCATGTAGTTTTTGTATGTTCCTAAAATCGATTACTTTGGAAACTGGTGGGTGATATTATTTCTTCTTCATAAAAAATAGGTCATGTATGAATATTTTATGTGTCTAGACAATATTCATAAAAAATCGGAAAAACTTCAAATTTCGGAGAAATTAAACTACCAGCCAATATATCTTTTATGTCTGAACAAAATTTTAAGACATTCTGCTTAAAATTAACTTTGTAACAAGATATTAAAGACCTTAATCTAATTTATATGCTTTGATGAAATATACATACAAAAATCCGAAGAGCAAATATTACAAAACATCCAAAATATCCAATTTCACAAACACTCTACGAACATTTTTAAATTAATGAGGAATATAAAAAAAGAACTACAGTAATCAGTAGAACTAAATAATTTAATATTAACTTTTCCATACTGCCATATTAGAATTCTGTCATTTCGCACTAAAATAGAATTTTAGAGAAAATATCAAAAACAAATGACAATTCTTAATAGAAATAAACAGAAATAAAACGAAAGGAAGTATGAGAAAAAAGCATTTACTTTTCAATTCATGTTGACAACCGAATTCTACATATTACTGAATTAATTATGAGCTCACAATCGAAAACAGTTTGTGATACTACGAATATTTTCATACCCATATCAAGAAAAAGCTAAAAAAAAAATACACATAAAAGTTCTATATTTGGTTATGACGAATCGGATATACCCTTCGCCAATTAGACCATTCTAAGACAACGTTTCTCAATATTTTTGTCCTGGCGTCAATATTTGGTGAGCAGGATCCAAGGATAAAAATCTTTTAAAGCTTTTATTCATATTTCTCGCAAAGGAAACATTTGAGATATTGGTATCACCTGAAAGACCTTTGAAAGGCTCGTTTAATGCCATACCTGAAATATTCGCACTTTTGTAATTATTTCCACAAATTTTAAGTTGTAATTATTTAAAATAATTAGTTTAAATTAATACGTATAAACCTCATATAATATCGCCTAAACGAATTTTATTTGAATTTTTCGAACCCTATTTTCCTCCAGATCTGATGTTAGCTATATTTTGAAGACTCAAAATTTCTACCTAAAATATATATTTTCGTCGTAAAATAATAAACTTTATATTATGTTATAACCAGTGTTTAAAAAGCTACGATAACTAACAAATTTGTAACTGTTGCTACAACTACTGCTTCAAAAAAGTGTATGTAGCGGTAGTAGTAGCATTTGTCTTTTTTCGTTTTCTTGTTTTTTTAAAACTACTGCTACCTTCAAAATATAAAACTCTTAACAGAGCAGTAGTAATAAAACATGAATTGTAAATGGAGTAGTAGCATAAAAATACAAATCATTGCTACTGCTATATATCGAGTTTTAATTTTTAAGGTAGCAGTAAAGTAGCTGATGATGCAGCAGTTAAGGTAGCAATAAAAGTAGTCAAAAAAGAAAATCTTCAGTCATAACACCAAAATTGACAGAATTAAACACTGTGTGTTGTTTTTGTTTTGAGAGAGTTTGAAAGAATTATTCGATTTTATTCGTCTCAGATGTTCGTGTTGCTAACAGAAAGATCGTGTTTTCTGTGTGTATAACAAAAAAGCCGAACTTTTGTTTACAACACGACCAACATACACAAATATACATTCACAACAACAACACATAATATAATTTTTTGGCTGAAGATTTTTATTTTTGACTTATTTTATTGCTACCTCAACTGCTACTTAGCTGCTACTTCAACTGCTACTTCTTCTACTACCTCAACTGCTACTTCTATTAGTACTAAATTTTAAAAGTAGCAGAATTAATAAAAAACTACCCAGTATGCAACATTTCGAGTCAGTTCTTTTTATCGAATTTATTTCGAATTAAAATCGAAAATATGAATTTATTATGATGCTCTATCCAATCTACATTTTTAAGAATATCGTATTTTAATATTTTATAGAAATGGCGAATAATGTTCGATTTTTTTTTTTAATGTCAAATTTTATTTTTTCACAAATTGACAAATTCATATACATACATATTATTCTTTTGTCAATTTGTGAGAAAAATAAATTTTATTTCTTATCCTATCAATAACATATTCATAAAAATATAGTTTAACGCGAAAAATGGATCGAAGACGTCTTAAAAGAAAAGCTCAGCCAATTATTGATGTTGTTTTTGACAATTCGAATCTTCAAAATCAGCAAACATCAGAAATAAGTGCAGAGTTTATTGCATTTGAAAATGAAAACACATCTAACGCAACATTATTGGATAATAATAAAGGTATTGAATATGCATTATTTCAAGAAGAAATTGTTCGATGGTATAAAGTATACGAAATTGTTCATATATTTAATCGAAATCGAATCATTTTAGAACATTTTTAATACCGAAAAAGGTATAGTATATCGATAAAAATTAGAATCAGAATAATAAACGATTTTCGACTCTTTATCGCTCTGCACTCTACTTAGGAAAACACGCACATTCTCGACATTATATCGATAAAATTTTACGAAAAAATTATTCATTTTCGATATAACTTCGAATCATTTTGCATACTGGGTAATTACTGCTACATCAAAACTTTTTCTTTTTTAAGGTAGCAATAGAAAATAAATTACTCTGCTACTTTTAAATTTTTCTTTTATTAGTACTACTACAACTACTGCTACCAAAATGTGAAGGTAGCAGTAGTAGTAGTAATTATTGACTCCGAGTTTTTATTAATTTTTTAACTAGACTACTTGTATTTTTTCGTTGCTACTGCTACTTGTAGTCTAGTTTTTTAAACACTGGATCGTATAAAATAAAAACATTAAAATCTACGTAGTATAAAAAAAAAATATTGCAATATGATGCGAAATTTAAATTTCTAAAAATCTTTTAAAATTCTCTAGGCCAGAAAGATATATTTCAAATATTATTGAATTCAGAAGAGATAAGGTTCGAAAATCGATTTATGCGTTTTTATTCTATATGCATTTCTGAACCATAGGCACATATTCCGAGTAGACATTTGTATGAGGTTAGGGGAAATCATGAACCATTTTCAACAGAGCTTTTTTATTTTATCATAAAATGGACATGTAGAAAATTTAATAGTATTATCTGCAATATACATAGTTGTAGAAAATAGCAAAACTTTTTTTTGGAAAATATAAACTGCTTTGGAGGTTGTCCCACATTTTGCCCATTTTCAGTACCAAAAACCGTGCGACAGATGAACGGGCATTGCTTAATCGTCTTAGAATTTTATAAGGACCCGGAATATATAAACTTTTTTGGTTCTACGACCAATATTTCGATATGTTACAAACAGAATGACAAAATCAATATAACTACCATATTTTTTGGTGATGGGTATAAAAATATAGAGTAAGTAGGAAAAAATGTTACAAAAACAAAATAAATGTTTGTTTACAGTGCGGTTTTACTCGTACATAAATAAGCCAATGGAAAGGTTGTCATTTTTGTGAGTTGCTCAGTTTTAGCAATGGATTTTTCCTACTACATACATATGTACGTATCAGAGCTGTAAATGAATCGCTCATTTTTGAATTAATTCGCGAATCATTCACACAAAAAAATTAATTCAATGAAATTTGAGTCAATCCAAATAAATTTGGTAAAAATGAATTGCAATTCGCTTCCAATTCAAATGAATTGAATTGATTTTGAATTATTTCAAATGAATTAGAAGAAAGAATTAGCAATTCATTTCCAAGCTATTGTTGTTTAAGGTAATTGATGCATTCTAATTAAATCTAATTAGCCTTATTTTAATTAGTTGATGCAATTAATTCCTATTATATGTAGCTCATTTAATATGCATATATATAATATATTATGCATATTATGTTTAGCATATTTATGAAACATAATTTTGGTTTGAACTACATACACAGAAAAAAGTTTCAACATAAATATTATGATTTTTCTCATATTTTATGTTTTCAAACAAAATTTAGAAGGCTTGGAAAATATAATTTCAATTTCATTTCCATACATATGTATGCATATTTTTATGTTGTTCAAAAATGTTTGAAAATTTCCTTGGAAATTTTTTTATTTGCTTTATTTTTATGAATGTTTCATCATGTTTAATGATATTTTTAAAATTTCAGATATTGTTGATTCATCATGAAATATTGGCCAATATATGGCTATAATGCAAACATCTTTGAACTAGTTCATTACACAATGCAATTATAATGAAATTTATTATAAAATATTATTAAAGTCATGTAAAAAAAGCAAAAATTTTAAAAATTGCGTCATGTACATACAAATCTACATACATACATATACATATAAATAAAAATCACCGTTGGAAATTGCATCAGTAGAGAACGGCCGGACCGATTAGACAATTTTTTTTTAAATGTTGGTCATAGCACAACTTAGGTTTTTACGGAATGAAAAATTGACCACACCCACTTTTACGCCCACTTTTTTCTATTTATCAAAAATCGGAAAACGGCTACATCGATTTGGCTAAATTTTTGTTTAAATGATCATAGTAATCCAATTTAAGTTTTTGCTGAAAGAAGAATTGACCACGCCAATTTTTTTTTCGATATATCTAAAATCGCAAGACGTCTGGACCGATTTAACTAATTTTTTTTTAATGTTCGCAATACATAGTCCGCAAAAATTTTTACATAAATAAAAATTGTCCCCGTCCACTAATACGCCCACTTATTAAATACATCTGCAAAATACATCGGTCTGTGATCACTCATATTTCTGACCAAAATTCGATTTTTTATATAAAAATTCAAAATATCTAAATTCGCTAATAACTTGGCCAATAAGCGTTTAATCAAGAAAAGGATCTAGATCTGTGATCACTCATTTTTCAGACCAAAATTCGATTAATTATATAAAATCTCGAAATATGTACATTGATGTATTCTGTTGTTGCAAGACTTAGGTTTTTGACAACAAAATTAGGTTCTTTGTCTCTAAGTAGCGTTTCTACACACAAAAAAATATTCGAGGTAATATTACCTTAGCTGCCATAGTTAAATTATTTTTATATGAAACTAAATAAATAAGTTATATTACCTATGCCAATAGTTAATTTACACAATACATTTTAATCTTCTTCGAATATTTTGTGTGTATTGTTTTTCAACATATTGTCATTTTAAAAACATTTATGAAGAAAAGAGGTTTGTACAAATTACATATATTTTCAGCAAAATATATTAATCCTGTTTGTATAGATTTCTTAAGGTAATTAATTACATAAATATTCATATTTACATTAACATATTAACTTTATAACACAAATTTTATTTTATGCAAATCACAAAATAAATCAATGCAAGTTTTGTAACATATTATGTTGTGTGGATGCTTTGTAATCAGTATCCTTTTGAATATTTTTCGTCTTTCCATCTTCTTCAACATCGCTATAAACCAACCGCTGTTTTTCTAATAAATTATTTTAATTATTTAGATAATAATTCATATCCAACCCTATGAATGTAAATGGTACTATGTGGAATGTCCATCTCTATATCTGGATCTGCTCCAGTATTAGTCAGTTGCAATCAAAATTTACCTAAAATAAAAGTATAAATTAGCTTTGCTATCATTTATAATTTTGAAAAGTTTATAAGCTAGTTTAACAAAAATTTTTGTTGATTATTCGAACAAGGAAATCAACTAAAATTTTAGGCATATTTACTAAATAACTTTGTAAATGCCATTCTACCCTTGCTCTTAGTTGAATTTATACTATATTTTTAGGCAATGTAACCTATAGAATTTTTTGTGTGTATGAATAAAAATTATAATTCAATAATACGTTTTTTTTCTTTGTTTTTAACTATTTTTACCCTTTTCAAACCGCTTCTCACAAATCGAACACAAGCCTTCTTTTAACTAGGACAGGACAACGTCTGTCGGGTCAGCCAGTTAATAATATTTATGAACATGTTCCTAATCTGAATGAAAAAGGTTGGGAAAAAAGTCATGTTCGATTAATAATATTTAGTACAAAATTCATTCCAATTATGAATTTCTTTTTTCTGTGTATGTACATTGTTGTTTTTCCTGATTTTTGATTAATTGTGGAAGATAGTTTTATTTTTTTGAAATAAATATAACAAAAAGTTTGTCGATTTGATTTAAAATCAATTCAATTCAAATGAATTGTAAATGAATTGCAACTGATTTTTACAAATTTATTTGAATTGAAATTCATTTATGCCTAATTCGTTTGAATTGATTCAAATTGTTCATTCAATTATTTTTTTCAATTCAATGAATTAATTGAAAATTTAGCTAATTCATAATGAATTAAAATCAAAAAAGAATGATTCATTTATAGCTCTGATATTTAGAAAGGAAAAAAGCTAAAAAACCAAAATGTGGAAGGTTTTTTGTTGCCCATATTAACATATGTTGACATTTTCTAAGTAAACGCTAATTGGAAAAGAGTGTTTTCTATGTCAGCATGCCAACAGAACGTAAAAAACAAATATAAAACCACATACAAACATTCACTGACACACACACTCACATAGTCAAAGGTAAAAAGCAACCTGAATTTAGAAAAATGTTTGTTTTTCCTCTATGAATGTGTGTGAATATCGTACTTTCTAATACATACACATTAGGGAGGTTAAATTTTTGTGCGACAAAGGCGCATTCCTGTTCAATAGGTCATTTCTAGAAACTTTGCAGAAGAAATCATGTGGGGGTTTTATTTTTGAGTGACGCCGGAGGTCACTTTAGAATATTTATTTTTATTCTATTGTCTTTTTGGGGAAAATTTACGAAATTGTAGTGAAAATTTATGAATATTTGACTTTCTCCTAATGAAATCTGGGGGCCCAAAAATAATTTTTCAACTATGGTTTATTCAGCAAAGTTGCTGGGAATGACCCATAGATCAAGAATAGTGATGCGCCTTTGTACATTTATTCGGCCCCCTAAAATTTGAGCCATCCAAATACACATCCATACACTCGTCGATGCTGCATTCTACAGTGACATGTAACATTATAGCAGTAGAGGGCCAGTTAAAGATATTAATAGACAGAAAGAGTGTGAAATGTCGCTTGAACTTGTTGGTTTTGAAGTTTGAGGACATTTTCTTGAAATTTGTTTGGCAGTCTAATGTGGGTAAGCACTTGGAATTAGTACCCTTAAATCTTTATATTTAGAGCACTGCTATTAAAATATACATATTCCAGTAAGTGTATTTTCTAGGTAATGTTCATGGGTATGTTGTGATTTTGTTTTTGTTTACAACTACTGTTGTTGCAAATATTCCCAGCAAAAACTTCACTTACTTGCTTTATTTTGTAACCAAATATAAAACGGGAGGAAACACAATTTTTCCACAAGGCATCGGACGTTACCCGATCATGCCGCATTGGATATTCTGCGCAAGCGATTTGAGGGCATGGTGATCTTACGTGGATGTGAACTGGTCACCGAGATCGTGCGATTTGACCCCGTTAGACTTTTTCTTGTGGAGTTTTCTTAATTCACTGGTCTATACGAATAAGCCACAAACTCCATCGTTCCTCAAAGCTATCGTTCAAATTCAGCCTGATTTATGAGCCAGAGTCGCGACGGACAATTGCACGATGTTATATTTCATACATAATGGCATCAATAGACATTTAAAGATATGAAGCACTTACTGAAATACCCTTTACAATTAAAAAGGTCGCAAATGAATATTGTAAAACTTACTGAATGACTGACTGACTGACTCATTTATATAAACCTTAACCGCTCATTGTGAAATGGTAACGCGAGCTTCTGCAGAATTAGTGCAATGTGAAGGCGTCTGTCTGTTGTCAATATTAGAATTTGTTGGAAACACAATAAATCAAAATGATTAAAGGCTATTTAGGAGATTACTCATACAAGTGAGTATTTTTTTATTTTAATTAGAGCTGGTAAAATCAAGTGCATTTCTGTAGAGTAATTCTAAAAGGTCTTATTGTCATTACGATGACATGACAATGTATATCTAAAGATACATCCATCCATTTATGCTGAACCTTTATATTATTGTTGTCACTAATTAAAAACTTTTATACTTCAATGGTCTCAAGTGTTATTTTTGTATCATTTTTCATTTTATATAGTTAGTTGCCTGTAGATGTGTAATTTTCGTAAGTGTGCAGCAACTATTTCCTGTTAATTTTTCCCCAACAAAGTTAGAATCTTTTTATTTTATTTTGTTGTTCTTCGAACAGTACACAGTGGTTTAGGAACTTTACATATTTTTAAACTTTAAATTTTGTTTTTAAATTTTTAAAATTCGAACGGATTAATTTATCGTAATAAAATTTGGAACTTTTATACATCGAAACGTCTTCTAATCAAATGATTTATAACTTTTGCTATTGTATTATATTACTTTTTGATGTTTAAAATCTACAAATTATGAGATTTTACACAAGCATTTCAACAATTAATAACAAATTGGCTTGAAGTTTAGGATGAAAAATTGGGTATGAAAACCTTTGATAAAACCTTTGCTATTGTTATCAATCCTCTGATTTTATTACCATGTGATATTTTATTAAGTTTTGGTGTATTTAAATAACATATAGGGCCTAGGTCCAAAATAAATATTTTTTATAATATGTTCTTTATTTAGAAACCTTTAGATACATTTGATGTTGTAGGTTCGAGGGGTGCGACCACTAGAGCCTATTCCAACTACGAGCCCATGTAAATACGCATAAACTCTGAAATATCTCAGCTATTTGAAATGTTAGTGAAGCTACCGAATGTTTCTAAACTACTGTACAGCATGTTTTTGAAAATGTACGAATATGAATGAGTATTTTGTGAAAACAAAAGCTTTTCCGAGTTTTGTCTGCACTTCATTTATACTGCTCGTACTCGTATTATGTATTAATGAGAAAAATATCTAAAGAATTTTATTTTATTTGGGGATTGTTGTTGTTTTGGTTTTTATTATTTCTCACTAAACACAACACATTACAGATTTCATTCCCTAATTAGTCTGTAAAATTATTGTACGAGCATTAAATAGAATAGATGGCACATACGAAGCTTATTCTATGGAACAAATTCCAAAAGTTTTAATCAGTAAGAATTTAAAATAAATACATACATACATATTAGAGTGTCCCAAATGTTTTTCTGTTTGGAATTTTGGTTCGCATACCCTCTATTTATGGTTCGCATACCCTCTATTTATAAACTATAGTTAAATAAGAAATTTTGTCTTTATATCATGATTGCAACTCGTGCAGACTTGCGATTTAGTGTTGAGGTGCATTTACAAGGGGAAAAATGCATTTTTTTCAGTTTTTGTAAAAATGTTGCCATTAAATAATTACTTTTGCAATTTAATTTTAAATAATCGAAATGTGTACGTAATTGTCGTTCTAATAAGATATAAAAAACAAAAATTGGTTAAAAATTTTTAAAATTATTAAAAAATCGCCAAGCCATTAACGTGTCTCACGCCACTAGAACAAGAAATGTAGGAACAAAATTAACATATTTTGAGAAATATTAAAATAAAAGCACATTTTTACCTAAAGTATATCCATATTTACATGTATATTAGTTTTTGTATTCGGGGGATACCGTTAACCTATTCGCAGGTATAACCAAAAAAAAAATATTTTTTTAACGGCAGTTTCAAAAGTCCATTTTCAAATTTTTTAAAATTTTGTTAAACAAATATCAGAATTTTTTAATCATCACATGGGATTTATTGAGAACATAATAGGGAATGAAAATATGAAAAAGTATGCCAATACCTCCTATAGTTTTTCCGTAACTGCGATTTAAATTTTGCGATTTTCGAGAAAAACAAATTTTTGGCCATATTTTGGCGAATGAGCCGAATTTCCTTACAGTTATGATTTTTAAGTAAAAGCTATTCAGAATATTATATTCCAGGTAATTTTAAATATAGTTTGAAAGTTTTACTAATATCGGAAAACGCTAACCCTTAAATCGTGAAGGTCAAAGGTACATTTTTTCAATATTTGGTATTTCTAATGGAAAGATAGCGTAATGTTATATATTTTTGGGCCGATTTTGATGAAACTTAAGAAAAATATAACATGATGTATTGTATTCATAATAACAGCACAAAAATTAAAATTAACCCCTAATATATTTTAAATTTAATAAATCAAAAGTATACTAAAGGCTTAAAATCAATTTTATTATTCAAAAATCCTCAATGAAATATTAATTACGTTTTTAAAAGAAAAATCAGGTATAAATACAATATTTTGCCTTTTGAAAAATGTGGAGTCAAAATTGAACAAAAATGTGGCAATATGTACTATTTTCCAATACACAATACAATATTTTAAAGTTTGTTTCCTATAAAAATCAAATTTTCATCAGCACTATTGAAATTGACTATTTTTTAATGGTTTTAGAAATTTGGGGTCATTTTAACCCCAAGTGCTATTATGGGTTAATTTTAATTTTTCTACAGTTTTTGTAAATACTAGACATCATGTTATATTTTTCTTAAGTTTCATCAAAATCGGCCCAAAAATATATAACATTTCGCTATTTTTCCATGAGAAATTCGAAATATTGAAAAATTTGACCTTTGACGTTATCGATTTAAGGTTTGACGTTTTTCGATTTTTGTGAAACTTTCAGACAATATATTTAATTGCATGGACTATAATATTCTGAATAGGTTTTACTTAAAATATATAACAATAAGGAAATTCGGCTCATTTGGCAAAATATGGCCAAAAAATTTTTTTTTTTTTGGCTATACCTGCTATAGGTTAACGGTATCCTAAGAAGACAAAAACTGATATGCAAGTAAATATGGATATATTTTAAGTAAAAATAAGCGTTTATTTTAATACTAGCTGACTCGACAGACGTTGTCCTGTTCTAGTTAAAAAATGCTTGTGTTCGATTTGTGAATTTGTGAGAAGCGGTTTAAAAAGGGTAAAAATAGTTAAAAAGAAAAAAAAACGTATTATTGAATGATCTTTTTATACATATAGGACATAGAATAAAATATACATAGAAGCGCAACTGAGAGGCAAAGAACCTAAGTTTGTTGTCAAAAACCTAAGTCTTGCAACAACAGAATACATGTAAATCAATGTACATATTTTGAGTCACATATCGAGCTCTTTTTCTTGATTAAACGCTTATTGGCCAAGTTATTAGCGAATTTAGATATTTTGAGTTTTTATATAAAAATTCGATTATTGTTAAGAAATATGTGTGATCACAGATCGAGCTCCTTTTCTTGATTAAACGCTTATTGGCCGGGTTATTATCGATTTAAGCTATTGTGAGTTTTTATATATAAGTAATCGAATTTTGCTCTGAAATATGATTGATCACAGACCGATGTATTTTGCAGATGTATTTAATAAGTGGGCGTATTAGTGGACGGGGACAATTTTAAAAAAAAATTAGTTAAATCGGTCCAGGCGTCCTGCGATTTTAGATATATCGAAAAAAAATTGGCATGGTGAATTCTTCTTTCAGTAAAAACTTAAATTGGATTACTATGATCATTTAAACAAAAAATTAGCCAAATAGATATAGCCGTTCTCTACTGATGCAATTACCAACGAACGACATTTGATTTTTATTTATATACAGTAGCCCAATAAAGTCTACATACAGGAATTCAAATTAAATTTCTTTCGTTGAAAGCTGTATTTGTAAGTTAAAAGTAGTGAAATATATGTGTTAAAAAAATAAATTCACACTAAAAAAAATTAAAACAACATCACTTAAGTCGCGTTTAGCAACATTTCCTATCACTTCCAAAATTTCACCGTTATTAAATTTTTTGATTCTGAGTCAAATAACGAAATTTTTTTTTTGTTTTTTTTTTGGCTTTAATGTCAAAATATTGTGAAACTTAATAGTCCCGCCCACACAAAAGTAGGCGTGACCGAGAATAAATTTTTCGTTATTTTACTCAGAATCAATAACTCTAATAACGGTGAACTTTAGGGCGTTATTTGAATTTTTTTTTGCTAAAATCGACATAAGACATTTATTATTATATATCTCATAAAAAAAACTAAAAAAACTGCTTTAAATTAAAGTAACATAATAATTTTTCCTGTATGTAGACTTTCTTGGGCTACTGTAGATAGATAGATTTCTCAAAATACAGGTAAGCCTCCATTTACGCGGTACTTTATTTACGCGAATTTGATATAACGCGAACTCAAATTAGCAACCATTTTTTCAAATACGCGACTTTTTTACATGATTTTTATATAAAGCTAGGTACTCTGTTCAAAATTTCGTGCGAAATGCTGTCAAACTACATATAAAATATTTGGAATGAAATATATGCGAAATAATTTCGCAAAAGCAGTATTCTGTTTTTATTGTGGTAAACATGTGAAATAAATCTGGCAACCTTATTTTTCCACATGAAATAACATACGCAGCACTTCTTTCGCACGAAATTAAAACCAACAGCTAGCTGTCAAACAGCATGTACAATTTTTCGCATGAAAAAACCATAATTTTTCGCAAATATGAACAGAGTACTAGGCTTTACGCGGCAACAAACAACAAGAATCGAAAAAAACACAAGCGAATAAAAGATTTTTTTTTGAAAACTTCGTTAATTTTTATGAATTTTTTGTTATGTTTTGATCTCTTTTATTAATTTTCGATAAGAAATAATATTTTTTTTTACTTTACTTTTGTTTTAAGTAAGTTTTTAAAAGTACAAATAAAATAAGTTTATTTAAAGTATATATATATCGTCGCCTTAAATGCAAACGGACGTAACTACATTTTTATTGTTTTTACAGGATACGTTATAAAATCAATAATAGAGTATTCTTGGCAATTGTTCAATCAATCAAAAACTCGATTTTGAATTGTTGTGTAGTAACGTCCGCTTTCATTTAAGGTGACGATATGTGTTTTCTATTTATATATATAAATAATAAGGCTCTACGTTCCAAAATTCCAAACAAATTTTGGACACCCTAATCTATATATATAAAAGAGTAACGTTACTGACTGACTGAATGACTGACTGACTGATCAGTATAAAAGAGTAACGTTACAGACTGACTGACTGAATGACTGACTGATTCATCATCGCACAGCCCAAACGGCTGAAGCTAGAATCACGAAATTTTAACTGTGGGTTCCTCCCTCCCCAAAACGATCCGATAAGAAGGGATTCGAACGTTTAGGGGGTAAAAAAGGGTAAATTCGGTAACCTTATATCTTCAAAACTAATAAAGATACAAAAAAACTTAAAATAGCATGTTACTCCATTTAAAAAATGAACTGATAGGTCTTTCCTACTTTTTGGAAATTCAAAACTTTTAGGGGAGAAAACGGGTAAAAACTGTATTTTGGTACTTTTTTTGCACCCTATGTATCTTTTAAACCAATAAACATAGAAACAAATTTTAAATCGTATTCTTTAACTAACAAAAAATAAAAAATATAAGTTTGGTACTTTTTGGAAATTCGAACCCTTAAGGGATAAAAATTGTGTTTATTTTTGGTACTTTTTCATAAAATATGTTTTTCTATAATTTGACAGACATTTATTATGAGCTCCCACCACGATACACAAATTTATTTGAATTAAATTTTACCAAAGCAATGGGGATAAAAAAGGTACCAAAAAGGGGATAAAATCGGGAAAATACATTTTATTGAAATTATTAAGCAAATTGGTTCCTGGATTCGTACAAAAATTAACTAACAGGGTGTTATTTGGAACTCGAGTGCCAAGGTGTATATTGGGCCAAATCCGGGTAAACAGTTTGGTACTTTTTTTAAAACATATTTTTTCTTGGGCATAATCAATTCTGTAGCATAACCAATTTTGACAAAATGGAATATTTTTAAAGTTCGAACTTGATTGTTTCAGGGAAGAAAAGGGAAATTGGTACTTTTCTCCTAATGGTACTTTTTTTTTAATATTTTAAATTATTTCACTTATCGACATTAAAGTTAGCTGATATGTATCTGAGTGAAGTTTGTGTTAGGAGTGTGAGAACTGAACTATAGGTACTTTTTTTATTCATCTAATGGTAATTTTTGAATTTTATATGTCTATGGACATAGAAACATGAAATTAAGCATATAAGGTTCTAAGTGAGTGTGAATTTTAGGGGTAGACTTTTTGGTACTTTTTCTTTAATCGAATGGTACTTTTTGTAATTTCTTCAACAATGAACCTAGAAACATGAAATAAAGCTTACATGGGCCAGAGTGGGTGGGAATCCACAAGTGTCTGCTTTTTGGTACTTTTTCTATATTATAATGGTACTTTTTGAATTTTCTACAATAATGGACCTAGAAACATGAAATTAAGCGTATATGGTGAGTGAAAATTCAAACGGATACTTCATGGTACTTTTATTTTATTATAATGGTACTTTTTTTAATTTTCTAGAACAATGGACTTAGACACATGAAATTAAGCATACACGGCCCTATGTCAGTGAGAATTCTAGGGGGAGACTTTTTCGTACTTTTTCTTTAATCGAATGGTACTTTTTGTAATTTCTTCACCAATGAACCTAGAAATATGAAATAAAGCTTACATGGGCCAGAGTTGGTGGGCATCTACAAGTGACTGCTTTTTGGTACTTTTTCTATATTATAATGGTACTTTTTGAATTTTCTGCAATAATGGACATAGAAATATGAAATTAGGCATCAATGGTCCCAAGTGAGTGAAAATTCAAGGCCATACTTCTTGGTACTTTTTCTTTGTTCTCATAGGTACTTCTATGAATTTACTATTATAACGGACCTAGAGTTTCCAAAAAACCGAAGAATTTCAAAACCGCTGTTAGGTTTTTTTTTCGGTTTTGTGATAATTTTTATTAATTGTTATATAAACAAAATTAGTTGATAATATAGGAAAGGCTATACAAATTTAAAATTCAAACTTGACGGGTTATGGTTTAGTAAGTGCGAATTCAAAAGTGATAATCAATGGTACTATTTGTTTATTGCAATGGTACTTTTTGAATATTTTATAATAATAAACCTAAAAATTTAAAATTAGGCACACATGATTCTGAATGAATTTGAATTCACAAAAGGTGACTTTAGTGGTAACTTTCTTTTGCAGTTTCTATAATAATGGATCCAGAAATATGAAATTAGACATTTACAATCAGATTCACAAAGGGAGACTTAATAGTACCATTTCACTCTTCTAATTGGGGTGGCGAAGCGCACCGGGTCAGCTAGTACATATATATTATTGAAATTAAAAAGTTAGAGACGGGAAATTGCATTAAAAATAGTCTCAAGTTGATGTAGAGTATTTTTGCTAAATATAAATTGTTTTCATTAATTCAAAAAAATCTAAATTATTCAATATCACAGTATTAAACCATCAAATTTAAATACAAACTTTCAAAAACTAATCAAAAATGTTACGTTTGACTATTTATTGATTACCAAGATTCAAACACACAAAACTATTTGTGAATAGATGAAAATATGAATGTTTGTATGTGTGTATGTATGTATGTATGTATGGCTGTGTAGTGTATAGATTTTATCCAATTTATTTAAAACAAAAGCCGTAAAACAATTTATTTAGACTTGAAGCCATAACAGACAGTTAATATTTTATTTTCATATTTATTTTCTCAGTTGTTTTATGATTTTTATGTCACAGATGTCACAAAATATAAAAAATAAAAGCAAATTGCTTTGTTTAAATCCTTTTTAATACACTACATCAGCACAATGGAAAGGGTATATGTATTTTATTTGTGCTGATGCTTGTAACGCCCAAAAATATGGTCTCAGCCCCACTTCCTAAGATGATTTAATAGAAACTGCTGGAAATCAAAGCATTTTTACATTTAACCTCGTACAAATGTCCTCCCGAAATAGAACTTCATTGGTCATAAATGTCTGATATCTATACATACAGTGACTCAAACGCAAAATCGGACAAGAGTTTGTCTGATATAAATGTGCTCTAAACATAAAAGGATGTACCAAAAAAATTGTTTTTTGCGCTTCTGTTTGCACTCCACATACCTATGTATATCTCTAAAAAATAACAAAAACTAAAATTTGCATAATTAAAACTGTAAATTTTTGCATAAAAACCAAAATAACTTAATTTCTTGTGCCAAACACAAAATCGGACAGAGTAAAATAGGTATTCAAAAGTGTGGGATAAATATTTAGTTGCATATCCTTGTTGCCTCGAATGACCTGTAATCGCTTTTGAATCGATTGATCGATGCATACTCCGGCACTCAAGAAACCGTAGGTCTAAAATCAAATCCTATCTTGCGCATTTCGTCTTTTAACCAATAAAAAAAAAACTATTAAAAAAAATTTATATTGAAATATCATTGGATAAAAGACGAAATGCGCAAGAAAGGATTTGATTTTAGACCTATGGTTTCTTGGGAAAATTTCTTAGAATTTTCCATAGAATGCGTTTCTGATATACGATTTTTCGTAAAAAAAAACGACCCACCCTACTACATACATATTTAGGTATTCATACGAATTTCTCCACAGATAAGTTTTACTATATTCATTGTATGCGGAAATTATGCGACCTAATTTTATGACGATCAGTTCATAATTAGCCATTGCCGCCATATACAAAGTCCCACTTTTTTTGCTCGTATACTTAGTGTAGGGCATTGTATGGTCGGGCTTGACCGACTTTATTTTTTATTTATCATCACGTTTATAAATATAAATTACGTAAACTAATCAAATGATAAGTTTTATTTACTAATAATGATTTTTAACTTTTTTATTTGTTAATTAAATTTTAATTAGTATGGTTAGAAAGAAGTATTAAGCAATAAGTTTCAAAATACAGTGAAAGATACTTGTAACGAACATTGCACAGTGTGCTCCTTCTAAAATTATATATTGTTAAGCAAACATTTGCAGATACATACTGTAGAATGTAATGGTAGCGAATCTGTGTCTCGAGACTTTTGCGATGGTTCAATGCAATATTTGGAGCTGTCATAATTATTTAACCATCTAATGGTCAAGCATACCCAAGGCACTCGTCGCAAAAATGTCAATGAATGCAAATATGTATAACTAATTTTGCATTTCAAAAACTCATGTAACAGTTTCAAAAATAATAAAATATTGCCTTAAAAATAATAAAATCAAACCATTGTTTTCCGTATTTTAACTTTAGCCCTAATGTATTGTAATCACATGAATGGAAAACTGGCACCATACTGTGATAATTTCTAATTAAATTCTCAAAGAATGCATGTCACACTTTATCTCACTCCATTCTTTATGTCAAAAATCAGTCAGCAGCGGTTTGTCGGCAGTTTCTTAAAAAAATATCAATCTATTATTAAAATTCTCATTTATTATTTTATTACCTTAAATTTTTCAATCGCCAAACAGAATAAGTAAGAAGCGAAATATGTATTAAAACATTATACTTAATATGCAAAAATCATTTGCGTCCAGCTTAATTTATGGCTGATAATAAAAATAAATATTTTTCGATACAATATTGAATAAATAAGTAAATAAATAAAGGCTCTCTTTTGTTTTTGTTTTTCTTACTGTCACACCGATGTTATTGGTGTAGTTGCTGTTTTATATTATATTTTTCGATTTTATTTACAAAAAAACATGATGTGACAGAACGTCTATAATTTCCTTTACGATTGATGATGACACGATGACAATGTTTAATACGCTGCTTAAGAATGGCTAAATTGTTTGGCTGCCTGGATGGCTCTGTTGGATTGTATTAAATTGTAATAAAGGCAGAGTTTTTAAACACACTGATGGAGTGAGTGGTTTATGGCCCACAAGAGTGTGATGGATATTGTTGAAATACCATACTACCGTATGGTATGGTATGTCTGTCTGAATGTATTGGATGAAATAGTTGGGGTATTCACACGGTCTGCTATTAGTCATATTGTCATAATGTCCTAACATATTATAATAGTTGTTGTTCTGTTTTAAACAAAAAAAGTATTATTTTATGACAAAACAATAAACATACAGTGACTCACAGCTTATTTGATGCAGGTAAAATTATTGTAGTAAACCGAAAATTATTCAATTTTCATTCTATTTATCAAACAAATTTTATATAAAATGTAATGATATATGTCCTGTCATAATGCTGATGAAGAAAAAATAACAAATACCAATCTAATTGAAGAAATATTAATGAAACAAAGAATTTTCTCGTTAAAATAAGCTCACAGCTTAAATGATGCAGTGTATTTTATACTTTCTCTGATAATGAAATAACGGTGCAGTGCATTTTTTCTTGTTTAGGCGCTAAGCTAAGGTAATTTTTAAAGAATTTTTATAAAAATAAGTTTAAAAGATATTAAATTTTAAAATGGGAAAACAAACTTCAGTTGAGAAAAGAAAAGACGCTATTCGTCATTTTAAACAGTGCAAAATCCAACATTAAATTTTTGAAATTGATGCAATTAGTTCCTCAACTGTCCAGCACATTACAGAAAGGTTTCGCCACGAAAATAGAACAGACGATAAGGATAGATCTGCCCCAAATAAAATATTTAATAATACAGATAAGAGATGGATTGTCCGTAAAGTTAAAGAAAACCCCAATTTGAGTGCTCCAAAGTTGAAGAATGACGTTGAAAAATATTTAGGTTTGACGGGTTCTGCGCGAGGCAAATTTTGATGGAAGGACTGCCAGAAATAAGCCTTTGATAAATACTGTTAATAGAAGACGAAGAATTGAGTTTTGCCGACAACATTTGAACAAAGACATTTCATTCAGGAAGTCCGTTATTTTTGGATTTATCCAAACAACAAAAGATGCACTGTACCGTTATTTCATTATCAGAGAAAGTACAAAATACACTGCATCATTTAAGCTGTGAGCTTATTTTAACGAGAAAATTCTTTTTTTCATTAATATTTCTTCAATTAGATTGGTATTTGTTATTTTTTCTTCCTCAGCATTATGACAGGACATATATCATTACATTTTATATAAAATTTGTTTGATAAATAGAATGAACATTGAATAATTTTCGGTTTTCTAAAATAATTTTACCTGCATCAAAAAAGCTGTGAGTCACTGTAGTTCAATTAGTTTAGAACTTTTTTGTTTGAAACACAGCAAACATTTGTTTAAGCTATCATAATATATTAGGACATTATGACAATATGAGCAAATAGTAGGCCGTGTGAATACCCCAAGTATGTATTTTATATTTTTTATAAAGTAAATTACAATATATTTAAAGGTTTTAACATTTTTGATAATGCCCACAGATGCCAAGACCGACCAATTTAACGGCCATACAGAAATTAATAAAATTAAGGCTAAATTAAAAAAAGTGACAGCAACACTGTCATGACGTATGTATACACTTTGGATGTAGAGCTGAATATTAATTATATACTGTTGTAATATACTGAGATTATTGTCATTGTATTTTATTTTGCTTTTTTTCGCTACATACACTTGGAAAATTATGAGATACACTTAAAGAAGTGGCTTTTAAATAAAACAACGTATGTTAACATTTTATGCATGAAATTAAAGATAATTTATTAAGCTTTAAATAAAATATAACTGTAGGTTTACGTGTCTTTATTCTTATGCCTCCCATTAATAGCTGCACAATTTTTCTTCCCTCTATTCCAGCATATTTATTCCACTTTGTTATCATTAAAATCTGGTTATTTACTGTACCTGCATTCTTTTTAAATTCACGTTTAACAATTGCACAATATATCTCGATTGGACGAAGATTTGTGCAATTTGTTTAAATTATGTGTTTTGGTATAACATCAATATTATTCTCATTATACCACTTCATAGTTGTATTTGAGTAATGACAACTTGGCTGAAACTTTGTATCAGATGTGTGGTGTCTTATTAATGACAGCAACCGTTTTTGTAAACTCTATTTTTATATACATATGTACATTAGAGTTTCCCAAAAAAAATTTTGTTTTGGAATTTTGGAACGCATACCCTCTATTCTTTATATATATATATAAAACTATAGTTAAATATGAAATTTTGTCTTTCTATCATGACGTGCCGACTTGCGATTTAGTTTTGAGGTGCATTTATAAGGGAAAACAATGCAATTTTTTAAATTTTGCCATTAAATAATTACTTTTGCAATTTAATTTAAAAGAATCGAAATGTGTATGTAATTGTCGTTCTTATAACACAGAAAAAAGTTTCAACATAAATATTATGATTCGAATTCATTGATTTCAATTCATAACATTTATAAATAATTTCTTAAATAGTATGATTTTTTTAATATTTTATGTTTTGAAATAAAATCTAGAAGGCTTGAAAAATATAATTTCAATTTCATTTTTATTTTTATGTTGTTCAAAAATGTTTGAAATTTTTCATGGAAAATTTTTAGTTTTTTATGATTTTCAGCTACAAAATGATATAAAAAGCACGAAAATGATTAAATTGATTTAAGAGGATGAAATGCTTTTATATTTATGAATGTTTTATTATGTTTAATGATAATTTTTAAGTTTCAGATATTCTCCTTTTTATCTTAAAATATTGGCATAATATCATATGGCTATTATGCAAATATTCTTGCACTAATTCATTATATAATACAATTATAATGCAATTTATTAAAAAAATTAAGTAAAAAAAGCAAAAATTTCCGTCATGTAAAATTTTATAATATTTATGAACATGTTCTTATTTTGAATGAAATAAGTTTGGGAAAAAAAGTCAAGTTCGATTAATAATATTTATTACAAAATTCATTCCAATTATGAATTTCTTTTTTCTTATAAGATATAAAACACAAAAATTGGTTAAAAATTTTTAAAATTATTAAAAAATCGTCAGGCCATTAACGTGTCTCAAGTCACTAGAACAAGAAATGTAGAAACAAAATTAACATATTTTGAGAAATATTTACTTGTATATGAGTTTTTGTCTTCGTAGGATACAGTTAACCTATTCGCAGGTATGACCAAACAACATAATTTATTTTAACGGCAGTTTCAAAATCCCTTTTCAAATTTTTAAAAATTTTGTTAAACTAATTTTAGAATTTTTTAATCATCATAGTGGGATTTATTGAGAATATAATAGGGAATAAAAATATGAAAAGAGTATGACAATACCTCCTATAGTTTTTCCGTACCTGCGATTTAAATTTTGCGATTTTCGAGAAAAAATAATTTTTTGGCCATATTTTGCGAATATGCCGTTACTGTTATAAACTTTAAGTAAAATCTATTCAGAATATTAAATTCTATGCAATTTTAAATATAATGGTAGATTTGTTGTTAAAACGTATGTAAATCTTTTTCCATTTTGATACCAAGGGGCGTTGTTATGATTACTATAGAGCGTACGGATTTTAAGTGGCCACTTCTTTATTTGTTTATAATAAATAATAAATCAAATAAAATAATTGATTGATTATGCATTATATTTGCCGCAGTTTTCTTTCCGATTGGATATATTGAACAAAATTAAAGATAATTCTCTAAGCTCTTTCATGCATGTTTGCATTAATGGCGCTTCAATTTTTGACATTGACAGGTTTAAAAGCTAGTAGTAATATAACAATGGTGTTATTTTTAGAGTTGGGTTGTTCATGAACGAACAAGTTCAATTGAACAATGTGAAGTTGTTCAAGCATCTTGTTCTTTATTGATCTTTTTATTCACTTTATTCCTTTTGGTCATCTGTCATTATATGAAACTTAAATTTTGAATACGCTTTTAAATGGGATTTATGTTGTTTGAATTTTATATAATTCTTTCTTCATTTCTTTATTATTAAAATCAAATTCTTTTTCCAAAAACAGAAGTGACCTGTTCGTTTTGTTCACTGCAAAAAAATTAAGAGAGCAATTGTTCATTCACTTAGTTCAGTCAAACACCACAGAATAGAAGTGAACAACTGAACATAAAGAACGAACTTGTTCATTTATTTGTTGTGAACAAAAACGACCAATCAGTAAAAAGAACGATTATGTCCAACTCTAGTTATTTTCTGTTACTTATATCAGATATCACAATAGTATAATATTAATAATTTTTCATATGATATTTATCTATATTGTAAAATAATAACAACTTAATATTATTTCTTAAAGTGTAAACTGTTACACACAGCTTCAAAAGTGAGTAAGCACCAAAAATTTGATTTGATATTTTTTAAGATAATGGAAATCATAAAATCTAGAGATTTTCATACAAAATTTGTATAATTGTTTTTCGTAAAATTAATTTTTTAATAAAATATTGTAGAAAACATAAATATCGTATAAAAGATATCCAAATAATGAACATTTACAGGAAAGTTTTACAAACAAAATTGTGGTCTTCAGACTCTATTTGAATTTAATATATTTTGTTTATGTTTGTTAAGTATGTACATATTTTAATTCAATAATATTCGGTATAAATATTCATTTCAAGTCGGATAATTTTAAATTTTTTTAAAAGGACATCTGTACCGATGAAGAATAATTTAATACGCAGTGTTATTATCAGTGCTGCCAATTTACACTTTTCCTGGCTAAATTTAGCCATTTTCAATCTTGTTTAGCCACTAAAAAATTAATTGAGCCTTTAGCCATTTTTCTAGCCTTTTTCATTTTCATGTAGCCCTTTTTAATGGCTAAATCAAAAATTATATATTTACTCTAACGATTTGAAATGTTTGCTGTTGAAAATGAGTAAAATCAGTTCTAATATTATGACAAAATTTAACTAAAAATATTGAACCAGTAAACAATTTAAGCAGTTTTAAGTTGGAACCCTCCCATAGTTAAATGGTCATAAAATCTATGTTATAGTTCAGCTATGATCATTTATATCTGATAAAATATAAATAATCACCTTATCTGCCACACCCGTAATTTATGTTTTGGCCAATGAAATTCAATTCTGTCCGAAGACGTGTATAATTTGAATACATTTTTCTGCATTACTTGAGTGGCATATTAGCCATATATTCACTTATCAAAATATTCTCCATCGATTTCGAAGTTATTACAAAGGATTACTTTAGAATGTGGCTTTCAAGTAAAATAAAAATAGCATAGGAGCATTTTGCAGGCCAGGTGATAAATACGAGGTTTTAAAAACATCGGCATTTGATATACATACATATTAGTAATATTATTTTATATTATATGATATTACGTTATTTTAAAGTTAAGGATCAACCAACATACAGGAATAAATATTCTTATTTTATTCCATTTGAACGTATGTTATATTCATACGTTTTTGTTTGTCTATTCGGCATAGCCAAATGTAACATTCTAAGTAGTTTTTGGTATAGAATTTATGTGTTTTTTTTAATTTAAAAATGTTAACCCTTTTTTAGACTTTTTTTCTAAGTATTTAGCCCTTTTTGTTCACCAAGAATTGGCAACACTGGTTATTATGAATATCAATCTTTCCATATGTAATAATGTCTGCTACACAGTGTTATAATTAAAATTAGACGTCATATTATTACCAAAACATTGATATTTCAATCAACATATGCAAACAAATTATTATGTTCAGGTAATTTTAGGTAAATATGAATACAGAATTTACCTATATTTGAACTTTGACTTATTTCGTATTTTTAGTTCAATTGGCAAAATAATCTGCCCAAATATGTTGAAAAAAAACAAAATTGATTTTTCATTGCCAACCTAATGTACTATATGCATTTATTGGTTTTTGAGATTACGTTTCCCGGAAGGCTGGATTTGTACAACATTGTGCATAAGTACACTTTTGTTGTTGGTTTCAAAGGTATCAATCTAGCAAAGGTCTGCAGACATATTGTACACTCACATTAAAAGTGAAAAAATGTAAACTACTATAATAAAGAAAAGGCTTATAGGAAAAAATAATGAATATATGAACTAATGAACGAACAATTGAACGTAAACCAATGAAAACTGAAACTTAACAAACAAAAGCACTTCCACATAATTATACTCTTATATACATAAGTATACAATGGATGAAGCACTAGAATAAAAAATAATAAAATTAATAAATACATATAAAATAAATAAATAAAAAATAATGTTCATATTTTCCATACAAACGTATGTATGTAGTATGTATGTATATTTATGTATTCGTATAGCCACTACTATACGAATTGTATACTTTTTAAACCATTTTCAAAAAATATATTTTTTAAATATTCCTACATATGTATTTAGAAAAATATGTATTATGCTTAGGGTTTGGGGTACGGGAATTCCCGGGAAATTTAAATTTTTTCCCGAGAAAAACGGGAAATTTAAAATTAATTAAAAATACTTTAATACATTTAAATATAACGTCTCTGTTCGATGAATGGCTTGTTCCAAATATTAGAGGAGGTTTTAAACTCCATTAAGGATACGGTAGAAGCATTAAGCCGACATTTTGCTATGATGAACACTCCTTATGAACAGCTGTTATCGAAAAATTCTACGATTTCTCAAAAAATGGTTCTTGCAATAAAATGTAAAGTTAATAAACAATATAACAGCAGTCTTAGGTAAATTTCCTAATAACTTCACAACATAATAAGCTAAATTATAATACAAAAAGACAATTTTCATACATACGCCGATTTGACCGCAATGTTCCCTCATCAGTCCAAAGCGATGATGATGTTTCCGAAATACAAATGGAGCAAAATTTTAAAAACGAATTAGATTATTCAATCAATATTGAAAAAGAAAATCCTAAACATTTAAAATCAAATGCTGAAAGTCGTTTTAAGCGGGAACTAGCTTTATTTGAGGCAAGTACCAATCGGAGAAAAAATTTTAATTGTCTTTATATTGCTTTATTAACGATAAAGCCACCACCTGTTTAAAGCGACAGAGTTTTCTCGGTGTCTGGAAACTTTGCCACTAAAATAAGAAATCGTCAAATGACTTAGTGAATGCATTTCGAAAACTCAATTTTTTTTCTAAAAAAAATTGTTCCATGACGAAGATATAACATTATTTATATGAAATATTATCGGTACTCACAATGTGGAGTACTTTCTCTACCAAAGTAGCAAAAGAGCAGTTTAGCAGTAACCAACAAACAAAATACATTAGAACTACTTTTTGACTTATTTACACTTTTTAAACTATATGATGTAATTTTTGTTTTGGAAATGAATTAAATTTTATTTTAAAATATATTTTATAAAAAAAATATAATAAAAAATATGTATAACAGAAAAATTAAAAGAATGAAGCTAAAAACTACATTACAATTGCAATTAAAATATTGATCGACAGTGAATTATACAGGTACATTCACAATTTATAAAATTTTGTGACACTTAATTGCTCTTTTGCTCTATTACCAGGACAAAAGCTCTACATCATGAATATCGCTAATATTTAATTTTATAGTAACAAATGATCTCCAAATATTTTATCCAAATTTTTTTTTTGTTTTATGTTAATAGAATTGAATTGTAATGTATTGTTTTTCATTTTATTTTAATAAAATGAAACAATTTTGTAAAATAATATTCTTTTTTACTGAGTCTACGAATCTGCAACAAACATATTTTTTTTTATCGATTTAGAATAAAGATTTGTATTCTTATATACTAAAAAGTACCAATAATAAAATTTGTCACTTTTTTGGCCCTTTGTTTTTGGATTTACCAAATACATAAATTTTATTTTGAAACTAATATTCGATTATTGAAATTGTAAGTCTATTGCTAGAATTTTTAAGTCTATATATACCTATATGATTAATTTAAATTTTACTCCCTTGATGTTGAACTTTCGGAAAGGTACTTTTCTAATATACTCTTTTGTGGCTATAGAAAGCTAAAATCATTATTTTAAAGACAATTCAAAAGGTCCATGAGAAGCAATAAAAAAATGTTATTAAGTCTACCTTTGTGAATACACACTCATTTATGATTTCATGATTATTGGTTAATTTTAAAAGCAAAATCGGGAGATACCATTATTATAACATATTCAGAAAGTACCTTTACAATAAAGAAAAAATACCAACAAAAGTACCTTTTGTGAATACTAACTCACTCAGGATCATGTGAGTATAATTCTATGATTCTAGGCATAGAGAAAACACATAGAGCGGAAACTCTCCTGTCAAAGACCTAACTCAGTTGTCAAAAACCTAAGTGGTTACAATGTATTAGTAAAAAAAACTATGTGAAAACAAAAACAACACTCGTATGTGTAACTTTTTTGAGTAATTTTTTTGTTTGAGTTTTTTTCGAGTTTCCGCTCTATGTTCTCTATGATTCTAGGTTCAGTTCATTATAATAGAATAAATAAAAAGTACCATAAAGGGTCCCCTTGGATTCCAAGCCATTACTTAAATTCATGTTTCTAGGACAATTATCTCAAAAAGTACCATTGGGAAAATGAAAAATTCCCATTAATTTTTGTCCCTTTTTGGTACCTTAACACCATTAGGCCTCCTTTCCATATATCATACTTCACTTAGAAGCATATCAGCTATATTTAATAATTTAAAATGCTAAAAAAGTAAAATGTTTTATTATTCCGATTTTACCCCTATTAGCTACTTTTTTGACTACATTGAGATGATAAAAATTTTATTTAAATAAAGTTTAGTATCGTTTGGGATGTCTATATAGAGTCTATGCAAATTTATAGAAAAAACATATTTTATGAAAAATTTAAAAAAATTAAATGCAATGTTTACCTTTAAAGGTTCGAATTTCCAAAAAGTAGAATACGATTTAAAATTTATATCAATGTTTATTGGTTCAAAAGATACATAGGGTTTCAAAAAGGTACCATTTTTTTGATGTTGATGAAGATTTTAAATTGAGTTTATATCTGTATTAGTTTATATGATGGTTACTGAATTTACCCGTTTCCAAAAATCGCTTTTTCATATTCTGTCCTGAGAATTATTAAAGAAAATAATTCATATCTAAAATGTCTGCCATTGTCGTAAATAATGTTAGAAAAAAAAAATAGAAACATTCCTTAAGTTTTCGATCCGTTTCAAAACTGTAGTAGATGTGTTTGTATGAGAAGAAAGATGCTTGATGGACTATAATTTGCGTATTTGCCTTAATTTATGAGAATAAACCCTTTTACTGAATTTATTTTATTTCCATTTTTTTCAAGCGAAATTATTCAAATTGTGCTCTGATTGAGATGACAATAATCAATCAAACGACAGCTGCTGACAGTGTATGGCAATGTTTACTTCTTTCTCTACTATTAACTGTCATCTTGGCCTAGTAACGCTCAATTTTAAATAATACTTATTAAGTATTATGTGACTTAATTAAATTAAGATTTTCTATAACTTAACAGCGAAGCTTTATTAAATTAAAATATTTTGAAGCAGTTGCTAAAATCATTATGTATTATTGTATGTATTATGTAGTTGTAAATCATTATGGCCAAAATGTAGGATTATAATTAATCAAGCTACAGCTGACAGTGATTAGTTTTTGGTTGGGTTTTTATTTTGCTGCTGTCTTTTGTTTTTTCCACGGTCAACGGAAAAGATGATGATTGTCGGTTTTAATTGGTTTTATTGTGATTAGGATTTTAAATGTTGTAAAGTTGAATTAAATGTTGTAGGTGTAAAAGTAAATTGAAGAAACCACGTGTGACTTCAAAATAGCAAAAAAATGTAATCATTAGAAAAGGTTCATAATTGACACATTTTAATAGATTTAATTGAAACATAACTTTGAAATTAAATGATGTCTAAAGAGAAAAAACATTATTTTATATTTTTTCAATCTAATTAGAGATATTTTTCCAAATTAAAGGAAAAAATAATAGAAAATGGAATGAAATGAAAGGAAAGGAAAGAACAGCAGCCACAAAAAGAGAAATGTCACTAGAAAAAACAAGTCACCTTATTTTTCCATAATAATTTTATTTTTAATTCGTTTACGATTTAATCACTTTGTAATTTGTTTTTATGAAACAAAAATCTCCTTCACTAATAGAAATTACTGGCTACTCATTCACACCACGCTCCCATATACTTTCCACATTCCCATACACACAATTACCCAACAGTTTTACAACTAGTCAATATATCCCTTATAGACTGTAATTGTCACAAATGTCTGATCACTTGGCTGACTACAATTTCTATAAAGGTTCTACTAATAGGGACTTCCGAACTTTGACAGTTGATAGCGGCCATATTATTAAAGCTACACGGAGATCAAGCGATTCGACGCCATTAGACTTTTTCATGTAGGGTTTTCTAAAGTCGCAAGTCTATGCGAAACAGCCACAGATGATATCTCACACACACTTTGATTTATTTAAGTTTAAAAATAGAAAGCGCTTAATGAAAAATCCTTTTTTTTTTTTGACACGTACATAGTGCAGGGAAACGACAATCGGTTACTTTATACATACCAGGTAATCTGGAAAGAAGTCAATTGTTACTCCAGTGTCTCTAAGTAATCTAAACGAGTTAAACGTTTATGTTGTACTGCACTTTAAAAAGTAGTTATTTTATACACCAAAAGTAATCTATTGGGGAGTCAATAGTCACTTTGTGTCCCTTTATAATCTCAAGTATAGTATATTTAATTTTTTATTTTCAATCCACTTTAGGGATAAGCCATTTTACTTTCAAAGTATACAGTAAAAAAAGCTGGATGTAGTATCATGTTAGTGAAATGCTAATTATATTTTTATTTAAGGACTAGCTTCTTCACTCACCACTAACATTATCTCACAATGTCAATTTACATATAACACCCCCAATCATACGATATACTTTTGTTACTACCAGTACTTACAGTTTATATATTATTTAATTATTAGAATAACAGGAATAATAAAACAAAAATATACATTTTTATTCGTATTTGATACCGGTTATTTGTCCGTCCTTAGGTAGCTAGTAAGGTAACTGACTCTATCAATGTAACCGGTATGGGAATCCCATGCATTGACTTTTTTAGACCAGCTATCAGACAGTCTCATTGTAGTCTATATACATATGTTGGCTCAATTTATGTAACTAGTGGTCACCATAAACTATAAGTAAAATCAATAGTTCGGGACAGTCACCCACAACTGCTGGGTACAATCAGCATCAGCAACACTACTACTACTACTACTGCGAGTACCACATACATACATACACAGATACACACTCAGACGTATATAGAAAATAAACGCTAATGTATCCGCTAATTAAAATTATCACTTCCTTTTGTGGCACTCTGGAGGGGACAATCTGTAGAGGGGAGAGGAACAAAGAAGGGACGCAAAAGAACGAAGACAGAAACAGAAAGTAATAAAGAAAACCAAACTGTAACTGAAAAACTTTGTGAAAATTTATCTGTTTCCACATTTACAATGTTGGATGGACGCATTTTATAAAATTTCTTTTTATTTCATTTTTCTTTACGTTAATGTTGCTGTTGCTGTTGCTGTTGTTGTAGTTTTTTTATCTATTACTTCTTTTTCATTTTTCTTATTTTTTACAACAATTTTATGAGCAAGAAAAATGATTTCGCTCATTAATTCATGCTAATAACAGAACGCAGAACGTAAAGAAAACGTAATGAAAATCAAGCGAAACGAAACCAAACAGAACAGGGACATGGACAGAAACAGGACAGCTCTCTCCGAACATTACACAATTCCAAAGTAATACCAACAATAATAAGTTAAATAAATAGATGTTTAAGAAAGACGAAGCAAGAAAGTGCAGCAGCCACATCAGCCTTTAGGGCTGAGTTTCCGTTTACCATCTTCGAGGAACTCAACCGAAATCAACACATTTCAAGTCTGTTCAATACAATGAGTATTTGCCGGACAACTAGAAAAACTAAATTCAATAGGATGTGCCAGGGGACATTAATTAAAAATTGTCACCCACAGGCATAAAACAAGTGACTGTGAATTGTTTGGAGTAAAACGAATAATCGAAAGACTGTGGAGGAATTGTGAAAACTAACTAACTTAGAAGTATATACATACATATTATACAATTGAAAGCAAAATAAAAAAATATATGAACCACAACAACAGTCTTAAGTAAATTGAACTTAAAATAGGAAAAACAATTTTATAATTTAGATTCGAAAAATGTAGATAAACTAGGACGACAATCGAGTTGATCGCATGACACCTTATAACTATTTAGTAAAGCTAAAATTATCCACACACATGTTTATGGAAATAAATTCTAAATTTATTCAGGGTTTTGTTTGTCCCTCTTATTCAGAAATAACTAATTTTTAGTTAATTTTCGATTAAATAGGTAAAACAAATTCTCATGGAGTCAATGTCGTTTCTCACAATCGCAAAACAAATTAAAACAACGTTTATCAGCGTAAGTAAACAACTTTCCACTGCCACTTTTTAAAAAAAGCTTATTTTGAACTATAGGTCTAGCAGGCTAACTAAAGTACATAATTCCATTGTTCAAAATTCTCAAATTCCTTTAAAAATGTACTGTACCCTAATAAAAGTATTTTTTGATTACTTCGTAAAATAAATATGGGCATTAGGGATATAACTAATTTTGGCTAAATTTTTTGCATACCACTACGTGATGGCTAATGTTGTATAAGTAATGAAAATCATTTTGAATCAAAAATGTCACGCACCAACACCAATTTCTAAAATAAACCAAATTTTTTTCTTTTTTTTTTTGCAAGTGTGAGTGAGGGATACTAAAATTATCTTTTGAACTTAGTCCGCAGTTATTATTAATTATAAAAATAACTTAACGAAGGAATAAAATGTATTGTATTTTGAAATGATAACTATGTTATGCCAATTTGCATATTTGCAAAATATGTCAATCACTAATGGGCATATTATAAATATTCGTATAAATTAAACAAAAATATATGATTATTTTGTAAGAAAAAAATTTTTTTTTTATATCTATTATAAAATATTATTCGATTGTGCCGAGTCTTACTTATATGTCCTTAACCATAGAGAATAGACATAGAGCAGAAACTCTCCTGTCAAAGACCTAACTCAGTTGTCAAAAACTTAAGTGGTGAGAATGTATTAGTAGAAAAAAACTATGTGAAAACAAAAACAATACTCGTATGCAGTGTTGCCAACTCTTGGTGAACAAAAAGGGCTAAATACTTAGAAAAAAAGGCTAAAAAAGTGGCTAAAAAAGGGCTAAAATTTTAAAAATAGATACATTTGACACAAAAAACAACTTAGAATGTTACATTTGGCTATGCCGAATAGACAAACAGAAATGTATGAATATAACACACGTTCAAATGCAAGAAAATAAGAATATTTATTCCTGTATGTTGATCCTTAACTTTAAAATAACGTAATATGGGGCCACACGTATATCATATGCCGATGTTTTTAAAGCCTCGTATTTGTCAACTGGCCTGCAAAATGCTCCTAGGCAAATTTTTTATATGAAAGACAAGTTATGTTAAAGTAATCCCTTGTGATATATTCGATGGAGAATATTTTGATAAGTGAATATATGGCAAATATGCCTCTCATGTAATGCAGAAAAAAATATTCTAAAAATTATACATGTCGCCGGACAGAATTGATTTTCATTTGCAAAAACATAAATTTTGTAAACATATCAAAACATAAATATTTAATTTAAATTTATATTTGATCAGATAAAAATTATCATAGCTAAATTATTATCGATAATGAACTGAATTTTTCTCTCTAAATTGGTTGGATTGTAGTCTTTGAAAACGGTATACTACATGGCATGTATTATAAAATATTTGTTAAAGTACTATATTTACGTCAATACATCGCCCAGATAAAGTTAAAAGTGTTCTCTTTAACCCTATATATGATTTTGTAAACGCCCGCACCCGCGTAAAACATTAACATATTTATTAACAATTTTTATTTAAATAACGTCCATTTTCTCTATATTAGTTATGGCATTTTTTTTTTTATTTATGGAAGGTTCCAACAATTTGTATGTGCTTAAATTGTTTACTGGTTCAACATTTTTAGTTAATTTTTGTCATAATATCCTTGCCAATTTTTTTTAACTGATTTTACTAATTTTCAACAGCAAAAATTTCAGATCATTAGAGTAAATATATAATTTTCATTAGAGTAAATATATATGGCTAAATGAAAATAAAAAAGGCTAAAAAAGTGGCTAAAGGATAAATTAATTTGTGGCTAAACAAGATTTAAAAGGGCTAAATTTAGCCTAAAAAGGGCTAAATTGGCAACACTGCTCGTATGTGTGATTATTTTGAGTAATTTTTTTGTTTGAGTTTTTTTCTAGTTTCCGCTCTATGTTCTCTATGCCCTTAACATTAATTGGGAAAAACCATGATACAACAACATAAGGTACACCCAGTAGAAAATAAATTCTCAATTATACAATTCTTGTAACGTCAAACAAAAGAAAAAATAAAAAAATATGAAAAAAAATCAAAATCAAAGTTTGACCTTATAGGGCTAAATATTGAAAACTCTCCCTAGTGATTCTACCTTCTACAATTATTGTATCATGGGAAAAACTATTTTATAATTATTTCAAAAGTAAAATTTTTTTCCTGAAATTAACATTGCCGATGAATATGTATAGAACTTAATATCCGAGATACAGATAAACGTCTTTGGAGGTTTAAACTTTAAAGTCACGTCCACTCGATAGTACGCTTCACTGATAAACAGAGTACCAAATATTCATTCATTTGTCACTCATGTTCATGAAAAAACAATTTTTATTTTTGTTGTGTTATGTTCTCTTCATGTATGAAAAGACAAAAAATTGTTTGCTTTATTCATTCATGTATGATAGGATTTGTATTGTTTTTTATTTTCACTCAAAAATTAAAAACTTTTGAGGAACTTTTTTTTCATACACCTGAGCATTTTTGAGAAGTAACAATTTTTTAAATTGTTCACTAATGAAGAGCATCAAGTTTTATTTTGCACTAACGTTCAAAAATGAAAAGAAAACAAATGAAATTTTTTTGTTTATTTACGTTGTGTACATGAAGATATTCATGGCTATTCCTGTTCTCAGTTTCACCATTCACCCTATTTTTGGAAGCATAATTACAACAATATATATTTAAATAAAGTTTAGAAAATTATATAATTAAATTTAAAAAAATCTCATGTAAACATTTATAATTAGAAACGCTGAGGAAATTACATAATACGGTGAATGGTGAAAGTGAGAACAGGAATAGCCCCCAATAAGAATGCGTGTTACTTTGTTTTGCATTGTAGAACAAAGGTTTAGAAACGATTTTTTTTGGAAATAATTCGGTATCTCGCAAACTAATACATACAGTGGTGGCCACCAATTTAAGACAAATACTTGAATTTTTTCATTAACTGAATTTTAAGTTAATGTTTCTAGTTTATTATTAATGTTTCTAGTTTCTCAAAAATGTTTGGAAAAATCGGTAAAACATATATGGACAAAGATATGTGAAAATACGTTGACCCACCTCAGCGAACATCCGCTGTTAATAACATATGACCGAAACTAATGGAACTAAAAATACGAAATTTGGTCCGAATATTTTATAATAATAAAAATAGAATGATATAAATGTGAGAAAATTTGATTATTTAAAAAAAATTATGGTGAATATGTATGAATTGACACAGTCGAATAAAACACACTTGTGTGTTAAAACAGTCCTCATGCATACATATTTGTGGAAATATTTGAAAAAATAATTGACAATTACATGGAATTTAGAAAACAATTTATGTCTTAATAACCTGGCCACCACTGTACATTGTTACGAAATTTCATATGGTTGGAGATGATGTGTTTTCGAGTTGACTTTCAGTTGTTCAGCTTCCTAGGGGTAATGGGGCCAGTGCGTGGACCCTCAAATTTGGTCACCTCATGTCTCACATTTAAAAAAAAATCGCCAAAAATCCATTTATGATCCAAATGAGCTGAAATTTAAAATATATATAGACCTTGAGAAGAGATATTTTGGTTTATTTATTTATTTTTTTTTATTTTGCTGATCTTTTTTTGATTTTTTAGACATGACGGGCCTACAGAAGGTCGAATTTTTTTTTTAAAAGTCAGCTATATTGGCGATAAAATTATAAATAAAATAAAAACAACTTGCTAATTGTTATCTCGTTCCTATAAAAAGTTACACGCATCCAAAGTTGGAACATGTAAAAAGGGCCGTTTTTTACATTTTTTTCATTGAATAGAAACAAAGCGATGAGAATGCCTCTCAATTTTGAGCATTTTTATTTCTCATTATTCACATACGTATATGTACTTTAAAGAAAAAAAACAGTGTATTCATTTATGTGTGCTTAAAATTCAAAAAAATTCTTAGCTACTCATTTTCTAATGTGAGCATAAAAAACAATTTCCAAAATTCATTTATGACAATTAAGTGTTCATATATGAATTCTTCTGAACGCTGCTGATAAATAAGTTGTTTATTAACAACAATAGAATTTTTAAGGAGAGCTAATTTAAATATGATATGAACAATTTCACAATTATTGTTTTTATATTTTAAATAGAGTACAAGCATTTCTATATTTGGACGCCATTCTCTCTTCGTAAGAGGCAAATTTTAACTTTACTTGAGATACAAACCTAGATTAATATTTAAAACCATAAAATAAAAAAAAAATACAAAAACATTTTTATTGTGTCATTTGCATAAATAAGCAAATAGTAGAGCTCTGCATGGGTGACTGACTCTATTTGTCTCCCACAATGAGTAATCCATTGCATTGCACCAAAGAATATAAATAATATGATTTATATTCTTTGATTACACTCAACTCATTTTTTGTTTTGAATATATTTTACAAAGTGTACGTACCATAGAGAACATAGAGCGGAAACTCGAAAAAAACTCAAACAAAAAAAATACTCAAAAAAGTAATTGTTTTCACATAGTTTTTTTTTACTAATACATTCTCACCACTTAGGTTTTTGACAACTGAGTTAGGTCTTTGGCAGGAGAGTTTCCGCTCTATGTGTTTTCTCTATGGTACGTACTTTTGTTTTTAATAATTCAAATTTTTGTTCTACTCAATCATTGCTAGCACTGTTGCCAGATAATTTTGGCATAAAATCGTCAAAATTGGACCATTAAAATACGTAGTTTTTTTTGCGAAATTTTAGAAAAATCTAACAATCCAATAAAGAATTCACATATTAAAAGAGTGTAAAGGGTATATATAAGTTTATCATACCGTTATTATTTTCCACATAGAGTAGTCGATATTTCGATGTTCGTCTGTCTGTTGAAATAAACTTTCCGAAAGCTCTCAATAACTTAGAAACATGAATGGTACAACAGGTATGGTTTTATTTCGGTTATTAATTAAAATCTGGATGATCGGCTTACAAAAGGCTGAAATACATATATCGCAAATACTAAGTCATGTACATACAAAAACAATTTAGAAACGTTTAGGACATATACGAAATTCAAGCATCAGGCTTAATTAACTTTAATAATTCTTTAGTATAGGTTTATATAAATCTTACAAGTAGCTGTTATACACATTGGCGGACGACTAAAATTAAAAATTTCTCAAATTTTTTCAAAAATCTTAATAAATGCTTTACATTTTGATTAATTAAATTATTAAAATCAAGTAATTTAAGCTCTTTAAATTCGGATTCTGTTTTTATATATAATCTTCTTTCTTACAAAAACAATTACGGTTCAATTTGTATTCATTCTATTTGTTAATTAAAATATTATATGAAAACCTTGATGTAAATATAGACTTTTCATAAAATCGTAATTTTGAGTACTAAAATCGGCAAATCGCACTTTGCCATTTTTTCGATCAAAAATCGCCAAAATTCCGATAAATCGGCAAATCTGGCAACAGTGATTGCTAGTATTATTATGTGTGTGTACGTCTACATTCAAATCGAGTAAGTAAACAACTTACGTATATTAAAATAATACAAAATAAATATTCTGAATCGAGTTATAAATGCCAAAAGAAAAATAATTAAAAAAAAATAATAATAAAAAAACATGAAATCCATCGTATACAGAATATTGATTTAAGAAATATAACTGCTGTTTTGGACATAATTCGACCCTTTGAAGAAGCCTCGAAGATACTAAAGGGAGAGAAATATCCAACAATTCATTTGGTCTGCATTTATGTAAACAGCCTTCTAAAGAAATGCGCTGAAAACAATGAGGATATATGTATTGCCCAGGCTTTGAAAAGCAAGCTTAGAAACTACTTGGAAACTGTCGTTTTTACTAATTTGACCATCTGGCATCGAGTTGCACTATTTCTGTTCCGACCTGCAAACAAATTGATAAGTTTCTCTGAAGAAGATCGAAATCTTATAAAATTGAAATGTATTGAGTTGATAAAGAAGTATCCACTTAAAATCGGTACGTATTTAAGCGAGCATAACATTTAAATGAAACAACGTATGTTAACATTTTATACATGAAATTAAATGTAATTTATTAAGCTTTAAAAAAAATATAACTGTAGGTTTATGTGTCTTTATTGCGAATAAATTTGCTGGCTTTTCTTCTTATGCCTCCCATTAATAGCTGCACAACTTTTCTTCCCACTTCTACCGTTATTCCAGCATATTTATTCCACTTTGTTCTGGTTATTTGCTGTACCTGCACTCTTTTTCAATCTACGTTTAACAATTGCCCAATATATCTCGATTGGACGAAGATTTGTGCAGTTTGTTTAATTGATGTGTTTTGGTATAACATCAATATTATTCTCATTATACCACTTCATAGTTGTATTTGAGTAATGACAACATGACTAAAACTTTGTATCAGATGTGTGATGTCTTATAAATGACAGCAACCGATTTTCCAATGTAAAATTGTGCGAGCAAAAAAAAAAAATTTGAAAAAAATAATTATAAAAAATTTCTAAAAACTATAATACCGTTACAATACAGTAATTTACTGCTAATACAAATAAATTCAAGGATATGAAATCTACAAAGGATAACAGAATTAACGAATGATGCATTTTCCGTTCAATATGGTGAATTTTTCGAAAACAAAGTAAATTCAAATATCCATTTATTTTGGTAAGTAAACGAATTCCAAAACAGCGGAAGACAACTGTAAATAATATTAAATTTGACACTGTTCCTATTTCATAGAATCCTATCTTCAGCTTACGTGATTTCTAAGCTATAGCAATTTTTTACTGTTTTAATTTGATATTTAAGGGAAAATTACGTTAATTGACCTTCTATATCATACGACTGCACTATTTTAAGCATAAAGGACCTACTTCGAAAAGCATTGGCGCTTAATTTATTTTTGTAAATAATATTTGGTTTATTTGATTGGTTTCTCCTTATTTTATTTGCATCATTAAATTATCTTTTGGAGGTTGCAGTAGTCATAAATGTCCACATGTATTCGTTTGGGTAGCATCAAATATATGATGTCACCTTCCATGCGTCAGGTAATACAGCCTTGATTACTTCAATGTCTAACATTTTAATTTTATTTCAAAAAAATCCAATTTAAACTATCCATCAAAATTATTTCGGCACTCTAATCATAACACAATTCTTAATTATATCTAAATTTTTATAACTGAATAGGAGTATGGCGTTTTTTGCATAAAATGTTTATCCTTTTGAATTTATATGTCCTTAAATTTGTTTGTATTAATAGTAGATGATGGTATAGTTTTTAGCAACTTTTTTTATTTTTTTTTTCAAAATGTTAAAAATTAAGTAAATTTCCGTACAGTTGAATTTTTTTTGCTCGCACAATTTTACCACTGTTTTTAATAAAAATTTTATAATTATCCTTACGTAAAAAAATATTGGACAAAATGTCATACAATAATTTCCTATGATCAATAAGAATATAAAAACAGCAGATGTGGACAATTGGATATCTTTTTGAGCAAATTGAGTGCTGTTGAAAATCACATTGCATGGCGTTGCATTTTTTATGCTCGCTACTGTATTATTTAAGTCACTCATGCAGGGCTCTAGTAAATAGTAAATGTAAAAAGATGGCTAAAGCGAATGGAAGAAAATTTTATATAGAATATAAAAAACTTGTCGCAACATCATTAGCACGAAGTAGTAGTGTTAGAGTCAGTCCCTAACCAGCTGTAAGAAGGGAGATTATATGTGTGTATATTTGACTCTCTCTCTGTTTACCTAAATAAATCGTATATCCGTAAGGATATAAACAGGATATTGGTGTGGTCAATGGGTTTCATTCGTTTGATTAAGAGAATTATTCAATGATTTTATTGTACATTAACTATCCGCTTAACAAACTATACATAAGTTTTTATTTAATTTGTTTCTTATTTATTCATATTCTCTCCTCCCTTTTGAGGTTTATCCATAGTACTGCTGTGTTGCGATGGACGGCACAAAATGGCATTTCCATTATTAGTTATTCAAAAGGCGAAATGTTGACATATTTATGGTTTTAATATGTAAAAAATGTAAATACTTACAAGTAAAATTAATTTTCATTAGACAATCAAATAATCGTACGGGAGAAGCACAAAAAACACACAACAGTAGCTGCAAAATAGAAAATATGTAAATAAAAATGTGAATGATAATTTACACAACTCTCAATCATTATGCGTGCTTGTGATAAACCAGACCCAAACCAAGGACTTGAAATATACAATATTTATATACATACATATGTACATTAGAGTGACAATCAGTTGTATGGAAAAAATTGCTGTTAAAATGTTGAAAAGTGCCGGATGGAATATTGCGACACTAGGCCTAAAAGTTAAGTGCTGAAAATTTTAGCCAAATCAGACAACAATTTCTGGACGCGCATCGAGGTCAAAGTTGAGATTTATGCAACATTTTACTATTTATATGGAATAAATAGGTGAAACTCGCTAACTTTTTGCATTGTTTTCTAGAAATATGTAGATTTATTTATATTAATGAATATTACATTAAAAAAATGTTTTTGGAAATTAACCCTGTATCTCTGATCATTAAAATCGGCCCAAAAATATATAACATTTCGTTATCTTTTCATTAGAAATTCCAAAAATTTAAAAATTTGACTTTTGACCTTCACGATTTAAAGGTTAACGTTTTCCGATTATAGTAAAACCTTCAGACAATATTTAGAATTACCGGGACTATAATATTATGAATAGATTTACTTAAAATGTATAACATTAAGGAAATTGGGCTCATTTGCCAAAATATGGACAAAAACATTAGTTTTTCTTGAAAATCGCAAAATTTAAATCGCAGGTACGGAAAAACTGTAAGAGGTATTGACATAATTATACCCTTCACCTTCGTGAGAAGGGACCCTATAAAGTATATATATTCTGGGTCCTTATAGATAGCGGAGTCGATTAAGCCATGTCCGTCTGTCTGTTGAAATCAATTTTCTGAAGGCCCCAGATATCTCCGGGATCCAAATCTTCAACAATTCTGTCAGACATACTTTCGAGAATTTTGCTATTTAAAATCAGCAAAATCCGTCCATAAATAACGGAGATATGAGCAAAAATCCGAGACAACCTCTGAAAATTTCATCAAAAAACACAATTGGGGTATTCACACGGTCTGCTATTAGTCATATTGTCATACTGTCTTAATATATTATAATAGTTGATGTTGTGTTTTAAACAAAAAAAGTATTATTTTATGACAAAACAATAAACATAGTTCAAATAGTCTTATTAGTTTAGAACTTTTTTGTTTGAAACACAACACAAATTTGATTAAACTATCATAATATATTAGGACATTATGACAATATGACCAAATAGTAGACCGTGTGAATACCCCAAATGTATTACATGCTTTGACAAAAAAGCAACAAAACGTATGTTTGGATGTGCATGCTTTGCGTATTTTGTTTTGTTTTTTTTTTGTTTTGTTTTTTGCGTTGTTGTTGTTTTTTATACAACTAAACTTATGTTTGGTTGTGTGTTGGTTTTTTTGCTTTGCGTATGTGGTTTTGTTTTGAAAAAAAAGCAACAAAACGTATGTTTGGAGGTGCATGCTTTGCGTATTTTGTTTTTCTTTTGTGTTTTGTTTCTTTTGGCGTTGTTTTTTATACAATTAAACGTATGTTTGGTTGTGTGTTGGTTTTTTTGCTTTTCGTATTTTGATTTGTTTTTGCTTTTGGTGTTTTTGTTTGGCGTTGTTGTTTTTTTTTGTGTTCTTGATAAATTTAGGATGATGTACGCTGAAAGTGGGCAATGTACATACATATATAATAATTATAAAAAATAATAATGCATCCACAACAAAGTTGAAGGGTATATATGATTCGGCATAGCCGAATATAGCACTCTTACTTGTTTTTTCATATATTAAGATCATAATAGGGAATAAAAATAAAAATTCTGAAATTTGTTTAACAAAATTTTTAAAAATTTGAAAATGGAGATTCGAAACGCCCATTAAAAAAATATTTTTTTTGGCCATAACTGCGAATAGGTTAACGGTATCCTACGAAGACAAAAACTCATACACAAGTAAATACGGATATATTTTAAATTAAAATTAGCTTTTATTTTTTTTCCAAATTTCTTGTTCAAGTGGCCTGAGACACGTTAATGGTCTGGCGAATTTGTAATAATTTTAACATTTTTTAACCACTTTTTGTCATTTATATCTCATTACAACGATAATTACGTACGCATTTCGATTCTTTTGCATTCAATTGCAAAAGTATTTATTTAGTAGCAAAATTTTTACAAAAACTTAAAAATTTTAATTTTTTCCGAATTTTGGCAATAATAAGTTTTTGGGTCATTTTGACCAAAAGGAGATACAGGGTTAATTTACCAAAAAAAATTTAATGTAATATTAATTAATATATATAAATAAAACTACATATTTCTCGAAAACAATGCAGAAAGTTAACGAGTTTCACATATTTATTCAGTATAAATAGTAAATTTAGCATATATCTGAATTTTGACCTCGATGCGCGTCCAGAAATCGTTGTCCGATTTGGCTCAAATTTTCAGCACTTAACATTTAGGCCTAGTGCCACTATATTCCACCCTCTTTGAAATCTAAAAAAATCGGCTGTCACTCTAATGTACATATATAAAAAAACAACAACAGAAACACAAATATTTGCAAATTATAAAAGCCTGAACGAAGCCTGAATCAATGAATGGAAGGAATGAATTGTTTTGTAGTCCGGGTTGTGTCAATAAATAAAACAAAGCATTTGTTTTAGAGAATGAAGTTGGTGAGGAAAACAAAAGCAAGGAGTACAAACATCATGATATTATTTTATTATATTTAATTTATTATACTCATTTAAATGAAAATTCAAAATTTTGTTTTTTTTTGTAATTCTATATTACACATGTAATATTGTAATCGGATAATTGCATATTACATAATTCATCGAATAAGTGAGAATTCCTATTTGCAAACCCTTTTATAACTATTGTATATTTTCCTCATCTTTGAGTTATTATTTCTTTATACCAATCACCAAGAGCGTTAACGAAATATTAATAAAAGTTTGTTATTCCGCAGACTTGCCACTTGGAATTTTGCCAGAAGTTCATTCAAATGGTGGCTGAGGACGGAAACAACTTTATTTCTGACGAGCCCCATTTTGTGGTGTGCAGTTTCTTCAACGATCGTACTGTTACGTTCAATGTTTTTGTTTACAGAACTACACCGAAAGAAAATCCCTTTCAGCTCTGTTTTTCAGTCCTGTTATGACTAAATTGCAGCGAATATTCCCCAATTTTGACATCCAAAAACTCCACATTCCGTTGGTACAAGTGTTTATAAAATCCAACTTTTTAAAAAAGCCGGTTTGTCGGTTAAACGAAAAATGGCCTTTTTTCCGGTTTTTCGATTAACCAACTTTGAAAAACATAAAATATTCAATAAAGTATATAGTGCGATATGTATGATTTAAATTTTTTGGTATAAATTTAATGAATAAACCAGTAATTAAAACTAGTATTACATTTTACTGAGATAATAAAAACTAGAAAAATCGCACTGGTTCCTCTAAAGATAATCAACTGAAAATTTTTGAATTTTCACTTTTTGCAAGAAATCTATCGTACATCATGTAATCGCACTTAACTGTCATTATAAGCATTTACAGATTTCAACAATATTTAAAATCAAAAATTTTAAAATGCTTTTTGTCTCTCCTGTAATATTTCTGAAAAGGAACTTAAAACGTTTGTACACTAAGCTAAAGAAATGATTAATAAAATACAATTTTAAGAACAAAATACACTAATGAAGTATGTACATCAAATTCAATTTAACGAATGTTAAAATCAGCACTAAGTTGTCAATGAATCATTAGTTAGATTAAACTTCTAGAATTATGCGGAATTTAATTTTAATTTTTAATAGTTTTCTGTGCTATTGACGCTGAAAAAGGTTTTAAAGTAAACTCATCGTCCTCTACTATTTAGAATCATTGTAATTCTTAAAAATTTATATCGAAAGAGTTTTATATTAGCGGAGTTCAGTATTAAGTGCGAATGGTATTGCATCATTGCAAATGCAAAATTGTAAATGTTTTTGTGTGTATTTTGTTATTGGATTACGGTAAAAGTTTGCATTTGCAATGATGCTAGACCATTCGCACTTAACAGTGAATATCGCTATTGAATATCTGCAGTTTAGGTTTCAAATCAGATCAAATGTTTGATGTGAGGTGTATTATACAATGAATATAAGAAATTCATCATTTTAGTCCCAAATTTTAAAAATCAGATTACCGAGTGATTTAAAACGGAATTAACCGGTTCTCAAAAACCGAGATTTCAAAGAAAAATCGGTTAACCCATTTGTAAACACTAGTTGGCTCCCAATGCAGCCAATTTTTTCTTATGAGTAATTTTTCAATAGGATGGTGACCCAATGCACACGTCAAAAATCGTAAAGAATGGTGTTCCTAGAAAAATTTCTTATTAATGCAGTTATCAGCTCAATGTCCTGAGTTCAATCCTATTTAGAATTTTTAATGAATCGTGAATTGGCGGTTGAAACAATACCGATTAACTAATACCAATTTGTACGAGCTTTAACAGCGGATTGAGCACGAGAGAGAGAGTATTCCAACAAAAGTTAATGAAAAATTTATAGAAAATATGCGAATGCGTGTAAAATTTTATTTACGTAATAAATGAAAATTTTTTTAAAAAATGCAATTCTTCCCTAAAGTTATTGTGGGGTGCAAAATTGAGTACATGCGAGTTATTTTAGTTTTGTCTGTTTTTTTATTTAGAACTGGATGTTTTTTGTTTTGAATTGTAATTCATTTTGTTACATATTAGACATAAAATAAATGACAGAAAAAATGTCTGAATTTGCTTTATTAGTTTCATTTTTATTCCATAAGAAGTGCACAAAATAGAAACATGTACTCATTTCAGCTCCCCACTGTACATATGAATGTCGAAATATGAATTGCTATATGGCATAAAATGTGTAAATTCGTAATCGATACAATCATAAAACCATTAACGTAATTAACAATTGGTGTAATAAATGCCAACTCGCATAAATTTATATTTGATTCACTAAAAAATACAAACATACATACATATGTACATTAGACACGCCCTTAAAAAATAGATTTGCTTTGAATGGGTCTTACTTTGTTCATTAGCAGCTAAAACTAACTACTGCAAAATTTAAGTGCAATCGGATAACTAGAACACGTGCCGGAAATCGATTGAAAGTTGTAAAATTGGGTAAATAATGGTACTTTTTCCGATATCTTAAAAAAATATGGAAATATTTGAATACTGTTTTTTAAACATTTGCAATAAACCTAAGCTTCTAGAGAAAATGGGTCTTATTTTGTTCGTTAGTAGCTAAAACTAACTACTGCAAAATTTAAGTGAAAACGGATAACTAGAACACGTGCCGGAAATCGATTGAAAGTTGAAGAAAGAAAATTTTCTCTAGAAGCTTAGGTTTTTTGAAAATGTTTAAAAAACAGTATTAAATAGGGAATTTGTTTAGGATATCGGAAAAAGTACTATTATTTACCCAATTTTACAACTTTCAATCGATTTCCGGCACGTGTTCTAGTTATCCGTTTTCACTTAAATTTTGCAGTAGTTAGTTTTAGCTACTAACAAACAAAATAAGACCCATCCAAAGCAAATCTATTTTTTAAGGGCATGTCTAATGTACATACATATTTTGGCTTTAATTTCCAATAAACAAAATAATAAAAAAAATATACATATATAAGTATGTATGTATGTAAATATGTACTTAATACTTACTTGTACAGAGGCTATCAAATAATGTAATGCCAATTTAATCACAGTGTAATCTCTCACATATACACTAACTTAAATACTATTCTAAATTAACAAACATACAAACAAACAAACAAACAAACAAACAAACAAACACACAGTGTCTGTGTGTGTTAGAAAAGTCGACATTGCAACATTTCGAAAGCATTAAATTACAAGCAACAATAAATGAAATTTAGTCGGGTTTCAGTGGTCACAACAATTAAAACTCATTGTCATTTGAATGGAACAACACAATCAGACAACATACACGCTCATTTGTTCATTCGTGCAACATCATTTGCAGCAGTAGTTTTCGGTGAGAGGGTATTATGGCGGTATTAAGAAGATTTTTCTCGAATCCAAATACAATTTATGACTGCTGCAAAGTGCTTTGTCTGATTTTATTCTGTTTGGGATGCAGTGGATTTACGAAACAACGAGATCGTTTCAATTACAGTCGTAAATCTCTGCTATTCACGTGGATGGCCGTATGCTGGTTTGTGGGCAGCCTCATGGGCTGCATTTATGTGAAGCTACAAGATCCCCAAGTGGAAAATCTTGACAGCCTCATAAAATCGATAATATACTTGGAGATAGGCATGTCCACGTTTATGTATCTCACAACTGTCATCAGCATGTTGTTTAACATGGACACGAACATGCAACTGTATGCGCGCATCCAGCATCTGGATGAGAAACTGCTAAAGCAATTTCCCTGCAAATTGAATTACGAGAAATTAATGAGGAAGCATGTCTTACTCTTGTTCTCTGTGGCCATCATCTACATAACGGTGGTAGTAGCTGCCGTCTCGCAGGCATCACATGGTCAGGAGTTTGTAGTAAATCTATTGGCTGGTCTGGCCTACACGGCAGTGACCGGTGGTCCGCATTTGAACTGTTATGCCCAAATGAATATGGCCGAGATATTGAGCATTCGTTTCCGTCTTTTGCAAAAGCTGTTGTCCAAACAGGTCGTGTGTTCTCCGAGATTAAGTATATCCCAGCAGGTAGAGTGTTTGCGTGGCCTCATCTCCCTGGTGCAAGAGTATCACAACTGTATACGTAAGATTAACAAAGTATATGCTGTGTGCTTAGCATCGACCCTTTTGCATGACTTTACTTTGACAACAAGTGAGTTTTATTTAATATTTGGTGGTTCCTCAAAGAACACACAAAGGGAGAATTCGCTGATTTGGTATGTAGCCGTGTGCATGATTCTGCCACTATATAAGATGACCATTGCACCCATATATTGTGGCAAAGCCGTACATGAGGTTTGTATTTGTGCATCAAGTTAAAAAAAATAAATATCTATGCCTTTAATAACTAAGTATTAAGTAATATGTCTTTATTACATTTAAGGGTCAAAAATGTTTTAAAATTGTTATGGATACTGAGTGGTGGTTTCCGTGCAATTCTGCAGTTCGTCAAATGGTTTCGTCGTGTTTATTATGGCGCAAGGATAATATAATTGAATTTTTGTGTGGTACTATGATTTTCAACAAACAAATTATAGCGGTGGTAAGAACAATTGTTAATTTTGATAAAATAACACTGTAATTAACAGACAGCTCATTGCATACACGAATTTGAGAAACTTTAAAAGAAATCAGATCAAAAAAATCATTTTTATTAAAGTGTTAAATGTGCATTTCATTCAATTGTTCATATGTACATAAGAAAATAAATTAATTTGAGAAATGACCTTCAATCCTTGTCCACATTTAAGTGGGTTTAATGGCTTGTGTGTATGTCAATGTGATGTCTGTTAGATTTAACCAGTAATTCTGTTGTATTTCATTTGGACTTTTATTTACACCATTTCCAATTTAAAAAGTAAAAACGGCATTATTTAAAGGAAATCATCGTCATATTTCTAATCCAAATTTATCTTTAATTGAATTTTTTACAACTATTATTAATGAAATGCTCTCTGACACGATCGTAGTTGTGATGATATTTGATTTTCGTTATTTTGTATGTGGAAATGTTCGCTTATTGCTCGATTAAATGAAATACAAATTACAATTGGCTAATTTGAATTTCGTTTTACATAATAAGAAAACAATGTATTGGATATGGTGTAATTAATTTTAAAATTATACTGAGCATTTACTGTTTTTGTTTTTGTTTTTTTTTAGGTTTATTCACAAATATTTAATTATCTTTTAATTTTAATACAATTTCGCATGACACAAGAAATGGGCGATCAAATTGAGAAACAAAAGAACACAATACAGGAGTGGATTGGCGTGGATTATGTTTGAAAATATATATACTAAATCAAATTATACTAGTATTCAAGCACACTTACTCACACCACATACTACAAGTCAGATAACGACGGTCAGAACAGTCCAGCAGTTTTACAAGTAGTCAATATATCCCTTGTAGACAGTCATTGTAACTAATGTATGATCACTTGGCTGACACCAATTTATATACATATTTCGGGTCATTTGACACACATGTACTATGTGCCCTTTGTATGCGTATGTTGTATAAAGACACAGGTAAACTAGAGTGGAGGCTATTGCCACGTAAGTGTCTCTAAGTAATCTAGAGTGTGGCCACTTTAAACTTTTATTTTGTCATGCGCTTTAAAAAGTAGTTATTCTACTCTCCAAAACTAATGTATTGGAGAGTAAATAGTAGTAGGAAGGTTTGTTTACAAGCAATCGGTTATTGGACTGTCTAGAAGATTAAATGACTATTAGAGGTCAGTTAGAGGTCAGTTAGCTACTAGACAATCTATTTATAATCTATGAAGGGTCAATTGAATGTCTTAGGACACATTCATGCTAAAAATAACTAATCCAGTAGTTATGTGACTAAATGATGGGTAAATTCACTAGTTCGGTTCAGTCACCCAAAGTTGACTCTCATATACACAGAAGCATATAAATTTGAGTGTAGCCTAAATAAAGGTAAATTACACAAATTAACAAAAAGAAAAAACTAACATTTAACATTTTAATGAACTACACAAATGGCTATATAATTTTTTTTGACCGATATAACTCTTTTTAATTTAATAAAATTTACTAAATTATAATAATAATAATAATAATCATTTATTAGACTAACGATGAGTTTTATTGTTTATATCCATCCACCATCAAAAAAGATGGGAGGTTTATTGATTTTGTCATTCCGTAGGTAGCATATCGAAACATTGGTTGTAGCATCAAAAAGTATATATGTATATCCTTTCTACTAACTTTTGTCAGGATCGATCAATAATTGACCGTACCTTCAATATAACCCCTATATCAGAAAAATATTTTAATTATAGAAAGAAATATATAAGTTTGATTAAACTTAAAATTAAATTTATAGTTTATTCTTTTATTATTTTAAAAAACTTTGAAAATTAAAATTGATTTCGTGGAAAATTTATGAGAACAAGAGAAAAGTACCTAAAAACAACAGTCAAAATTTAGTATACTGTTGATGGGTAGCACTCTATTTTATATCACCAAAAGACATTTACATAGCTTAATTACGGCCTCTAGTTGCCTTTTCATAGAGTTTCCAAGATATTAAGTTAATTCTTAATAATTTCACCTCCCCCCCCTCTCTTTCGTTAAAGAGGATTCGGAGTTCGTCCTGAGATAAAATGCTTCGTTTTCCAACATTCCGGTCTAAAATTTCCGACAGGAACTCTATTGGATTAAGGACTGGAGATTGCGGAGGTGAATATAACTGCTTAGGCACGTTATACAATTATTAACAATTATTGCGGTGTGCTTTGTGTCATTGTCTATCTGAACGACCCATGGTGTTACAGGACCTAATTTTTCAGCACTTACTTTCAGATTGTCCTTTAAAATGTTTAAGTAGTCTCGTCTGTTCATTGTAATTGCAATGAATTCAAGATTGCCAGGTCCTGCAGCTGACATACAGCCCACACCACACCCACACCATCAAAGACCCTCCGCCATGTTTTACGATAGAACTAAGGTTTTGTGTAAGCAGCTCACTATTTCTTTTTATTTGGGTCGATTTTGACCCAAAAATCTCAAATATACGCTCATCACTGTATATTACAATACTTTATTCCAGAAATACTGTATAGAATAGTCTTTACATTTACAAAATTTTAGTACTACCGTAAAACATGGCGGTGGATCTTTGATGGTGTGGGCTGTATGTCAGCTGCAGAACTATACATTTTATTTTAAGTTTAATCAAACTTATATATTTCTTTCTATAATTAAAATATTTAACTTCATAGGTGAAAATGCGTGCTGTATACTAAATTTTGACTCTGACTTTATGTATAATGATATTAACATACATTTCGATATAAGACAATTAAAGTTTTAGGAAATAAATCACTCTAATTAATTCGTTACAGTTTGCACCATAACTGATTCAAGTCCCCATAGAAGACCAAAACTACATATTGATGGTGGGTATAAAAGATTCGGCACAGCCGAATATAACACTCTTACTTGTTTTCCTATAAGTTTTTTCAGACTCACTCATTAGATGATATTAACGACAACAAATATACGAGTCTTTTCCACCGTTACCTAATGTTTCCCATGTTGACCACATATTGTGTGTGAGTGTGTATAAGAGTTGGACTGTTGCTCTGAATTTTATCAAATTAAAATCTTTTGTATGCGTTAAACTAATTGCTGGTGACACAAATTGCTATGCAATTCAAAAATACTAACACAATGTTCTACTGAGACAAGTTGATGAGCATTTCCCAACATTTTGTTTTATAGCAAAGATAACGGTAACGCTAATTTGAATTATTTCGGTAACATCATTTTAGCGGTAATTGTAGTTACTCTTATTTCGGTAACGATATTTTAATAATAACAGTAATTTCAGTCTGACTTAAAATAAATATTTACAACAATTATATTCATACAAGAAAAAACTAACTGATAGTAGAGAATGTAAGAAAATATACACTCTTTGAGCTTCGATATTTTTACAAATTAAGCTTAAGTGTCTTTAATTCTCATTCATTCTATAGTTTTATATAAGACATAACAAAAGAGAGCTTAGGGTTAATTTTGGATTTATTAAGAAATAGTTCAAATTTAACTAAAATTCACTAATATCACTATTACATACAATGTCCATCATATTTTAACCTCAAATAAAATTCAGATGTATACTTTCAAAACGTCGATACAAGTGTCTTTTTTTGTCACCTCTATCAAAATTTATTGGTCGGACCTTGTATTTTGGAAAAAAATTGATTTTGTTGTATAGTGTAATTGTTTGTTCCTTCACCTTCGTGAGAAGGGTATATATGTATAAGTTTGTCATTCCGTTTGTAATTTCTACATTTTTCATTTCCGATCCTATAAAGTATATATATTCTAGATCCTTATACATAGCGGAGTCGATTAAGCCATCCGTCTGTCTGTTGAAATCAACTTTCCGAAGCCGACAAATAACTTACATACACGTTTCATACATCTATATCTCCGTAATTCTTCCGGCTCGTTTGCTATTAAAAGCGAGAAAAGCGGTTCACAAATGTCTGAGATATAAGGAAAAAATCAGGACAACCTCGATTTTTGACCTATATCTGGATTACTAAGTCATTAATATAGACAATATGGATATCTAATGATAGATATTTCAAAGACGTATATAAGACCATAGTAAGTTGGACCTACAATGGTTCAAAATCGGAAAAAATAGTTTTTAACCCGAATTTTCTTTTTTCACTAAATATTAAAAAAAAATGAAAAAACAACTTTGGAAAAAAAATAAAATTTAAAATTATTTTAAATTTTTATTTTGAAGTAAAATTTACTTGTTTATATCTCAAATAGTAACACATTTTGGGAAATACTGTCTGTCTATCTACAGCTGGTTCTAATCTCTGATTGTGTGTGTATGTGAGTTTGTATAAAATGCATGTTAAAAATATTGAACCATTTTAAACAGTGATGCTGTTATTTTGCATGTTATTGCTACCAATACTCATCTACTGTCAGTGATTTGGGTTCACAGTTTTAGATTTTGTGCACCCAAAAATGAGTACGTAATCTCATTTGTATGCGAGTAGACTAGGCTGCTGCAGAAATACTAGTTACTCAGAAAAGCTAGGAACACAATTTTCAGCCATCGTTATCCTTCGCTTTGTCAATGCCCACCCTTGTGACCACTTCGTTGGTTTAATATTTTTTTGTAAATTTTGTTTCGATTTAAATGAAATTTATACTCACTGAACAAATTTTAGAGTTCTATAGAATTTAATAGAAACATTTTAAACATATTTGGTCAATTCACAAGGTCTCTTATCGTAGCATATTGTCATAATGTCCTAATATTTCACAATCGTTTTTATCGTATTTCAAGCAAAAAATGTTCTAAAATAATACTACTCTGTATGCTATGTTTATTGTGTTATCGTAACCAACCAGCAGAGACCTGTTCCGAATGCCTAAGAGTCGTGATATATTAGGACATTATGACTGATAAGAGACCTTGTGAATTGACCAATTATAAGGTTTTTTCGATTTTTAAAAATTTCGTCCGTCGCATATATTTATAGAAGTGCAGAAGCACCCGGGTGGGTATTGGTAAACCATGTACATAAAAAACCTTTGGTAAAGCGAAGGTTAAATTAGGGTTGACGAAATCCCAATTTTTTCCCAAATATGTAGGTTTAAACAGTTTTTAGGAAGTATTGTAGTGAAGGTATTATTTTTCTTGCAACAATCTTGAGGTAGTCTAATGCAGACATTCATAATGTCTATTAAATGTGGCTGACATTACGGATGGAGATGTTGTGTGGCAGTAACAACATTTTCCAGTTGTTGTGTTGTTGTCTAATTTGAAGGCCATTATCGTCATGGTCAAAATGGTTTAAATACGTGTATATTACGGTGGCCCAGTTTGTATGGAGGAAAAATAAGGTGTCGATGTTCCCAACTAAAATGAAAGTTTATTTTGTTTGGGGTACCATTTCTCAAAATGTTTGTCCTGGCGTCAGTTTTTGGTGAGCTGGATCAAAGGATAAAAAGGTACTTTTTAAGGTTTTTATGATTTTTTTCATATGTCTCCCAAAGGAAACATATAATATATTACTATCATGTGAATGTATGTAATATGTTGTAAACCTCGATTTTTAGGTACTGTTGTCAAAGATTCGGACAACTTGAATATACTTTGGCAGCTAGTAAGGTAACTGACTCTATTTAACCGTCATGTGAATCCAATATGTTGACTACTTCGGACCAACTGTTAATTGAAACCCTACTTAGGACACGCACATGTTAAAATAACTAGTCACGTAGCTACTCACCTCACTAGTGGTCACCATAAATGGTTGGTAAAATCATTAGAATTGCAAGTTGTACCCAGTGGACAAGTAGAAATTAATGTTTTTAATATCAGTAATTATTAGTTGGATGTTGCAGCCATCTCCGGCATGTTTGTATTATATTATAATGTATTGTGTTGATTTTTATTTTTTGTTTCCTACTGTTTTTCAATGGTTTTACAATTAATTAAATTGTAAATAATTTACTACAAATAAATAAATTTACTTAAATGTGAACGTTTCAGTGTTGGTTTGTTTTAATTCAATTGTTGACTATTGTTGACTATTGTGGTTATTTTAAGGTTTATTTTTCAATTTAGTTTTTTCTACATTGCACATTTTTTCTGTCAATTAGAGTTTGAATATTGAATAAATTCAAACATATTTATATGTATGTCAATTATTTTAATCAAGTTTGTTATCAAAGCACAATACTAGTTATACTTATAAAAAAGCTATAGCTTTTTTCGTAACAATTATTTCAAAGTCATTTTACAAAAAAATCAATTTTTTTTGTTCAATTCTCAAAACCCCTTGTATCCTTGTATCGAGTGTAGTGTAAACTTGATGTTGGAAATTTTCATATAAAAATTAAATAAACTTGTACACTTTTATTTTATAAGTTTTTACAAAGTTGTGAATGCCAGTTATTGAAAAGAATAAAAATACAAAACATTGTCCATTGCCGATGAAAATACAAACTGCATTAATACAATATACAACACTGGCTGTTCACAAACAAATAATCAAAAAGTGTATTTATTACAAGATACATTGTTGTCTTAGTTTTAATACAAAAGCAAATTAAGAAAACTTATTAATATTGACTCTTATTCAGAAAACACGATAAACACATTGCTAAAATTTGTATATGACCAGTTATTGTTTAAACTAAAAACTCTTCGCAGTATTTCTTTTTAAGTGCAATTTGCCTTTTGCCAAATAAATATATATGGTGATTTCAGTTTCTATTTGAATGTGTGCATGTAAGTACCCAGCAGTTTGAAAAGTGCCAATTGGAAAAATTTCACTAGCTATATTACTACTTGTACAACTAAATAGTTCGATTTAGCTGCAAAAGTGGTAGTTAAATGGTTATCATTTGCACTACATTTCGCCAGCGTATTCAGTAACAAACAATAGTCAGATATTTGTCTTTAGTTTTTGAAAATAAATTTAAGAAAAACAAGTAAGAGAGCTATATTCGGCTGTGGTGCCGAATCTTATATACCCTTCACCAAATTATACTTTAAAATAAATTTTTTTAGGTAAACAAAATTTAATTTTTTTTTATTGTTTTTCAAAATTTTTTTTTTATTGTTTTTTTAATTTTTTTTAAAAAAAGTTTTTACCAATTTTTTTTAATTTTTTTTTTTAGTTTTTAATTTTTTTTTTTTTTTTGGAAAAAAAATGTGTGACAAACAAATTTTTTGATGAAAAAAAATTCGGGTTAAAAAATATTTTCCCCGATTTTGACCCATTGTAGGTCCAACTTACTATAGCCTTATCTACATCGTTGCAGTGGACTTTGAAATATCTATCATTAGATATCTATATTGTCTATATTAATGACTTACTAATCCAGATATAGATCAAAAATAGGTCAAAAATCGAGGTTGTCCCGGTTTTTTGCTCATATCTCCGTTATTTATGGACCGATTTTGCTGATTTTAAATAGCAAACTTCTCGAAAGCATGTCTGACAGAATTTTTGAAGATATGGATCCCGAAGATATCTGGGGTCTTCAGAAAATTTATTTCAACAGACAGACATACGGTCATGGCTTAATCGGCTCCGCTATCTATAAGGATCCAGAATATATATACTTTATACTATAAAGTTACTTTATAGGGTCGGAAATGAAAAACGTAAAAAATACGGCCCTTTTTACAAGTTCCAAATTTGGATGCGTATAACTTTTACAGGGAAGATATAACTGTTATCAAGTTTTTTTTATTTTATTTAGAATTTTATCGCCAATATAGCTGATATTTTAAAAATAAATTCCGACCCTCCGTAGGCCCGCCATATCTAAAAAACCATAAAAAGATCGAGCAAAATTAGAAAAAATAAATCAATAAACCATAATATCTCTTCAACTAATAGAGATAACCTACACTTGTAAGCGCATTTTTTGTAGATCTTCTCAAGGACTACTTATATTCAGCTCATCCGGATCATAAATGGATTTATTGCGATTTTTTTTTAAAATTTGAGACCGAGATGACCAACTTTGAGGGGCTACGTAATGGCTCCCATTAGCACTAGGAAGCTGAACAAACGTAAATCAACTCGAAAACACTCAGCTTCAACCATGTGAAATTTCGTAACAATATCTCCAATAGTTCCCAAGATACCGAACTATTTCCAAAAAAAAAAGTTTCTAAACCACTGTGCGACGGTACTTATAAGTACCATAACAATAATAAGCTAACAAAATGAAAACAAAACATATTTTGACCCTTTTTGCCCAAAAGTACTTTGAAGTACGCTATCATCTTTTGAATAATATATTTTTTTGCCTATTGAAAAACTCGCTTATCTCATTGTAGTATTTATTTATGTTGTAATGATAAAAAAATACTGTTTTGTTAAATACCATGAAATAGACTTGTAATAGAAAATGTTATACAAGTTACAAAACTAATCAATATATTATTAAAATTGAAACAAAACTCCATGAGTTTTTTTATCTTTTGGCTGATGCTGACCCAACGGTACCAGGTTCCTTTCGAATACTTGCAGGTCCCTACCGGTTCCTTGCAGGTCCTTCACAAACTTAAAATTTTGTAAATAACTTCCTGTACTGCGATTCACTAACTTTTATAACGATAATCGTATCGTTAAAATAAATATAACGAAAATTTATCGAATTTGCTATTCAGTAACATTTTTAACGACATTCGCTGTCGGTTGAAGTCAGCTGTTACTTTTTGCAGTTTTTCTTTCGTTATGTTAGCGACAATAATTTAAGTTGTGTTTATTTAATCGATAAAGTGCATTTGCAATTTTTTCTTCGTCATCTTCATCTTTTGTAGCTGGAACTATCGTAAAAATAATGGAAACACATTTTTGTTTACTTAACTTTTTAAAATATGGGAATTTGACGATTATAGTACTACTAATTATTCAAGTACTTATTTTTGTTCGCGATGTCCCAAAATTAATCCTTTACATTTTGGCAGGAAATAAGTTGTTTTGTTAGTAAAATTATTTATAAAATTATGTATTTACTAAAAAAAAAAAAATGCAAGTCGCAGCCAAGTGTCGAACCAACAACCTTCCGATTGCTAGTCACTACACCACTGGTTAATTATTTCATTATGTGTCAAATAATGGTTTTCTACTTTTCGCTTATTTTGATATTTTGTAGACAGATATGTTATATCTTCAACAATCGTTAAAAATAAATTACTGAATCACACTATCGTTACTGCAAGCGATTATTTATGTCGATAAACATTACGATTGTCGGTTCGTTAAAAGTTAGTGAATCGCACTACTGAAGTCCTTATTTTTAATATTTCATAAAAAATAAAACTTTTACAACGATTTAAAGCCTTGGTCCACAAGGGGTTAAATAGTCAGTTAGAAATACATCTCTAACCGATTGCTTGTAAATAAACCTTCATCCGAAAACTCTTCAATAGATTACTATTGATGAATAAAATAACTACTTTCTAAAGCGCAGTATGGAATAAACGTTTACTTAGAGACACTAAAGTGGCAAATAACTTCACGCTAAGTTACATGAGATGACAGTATATTTAAGCAAAAAGAAAATAAACTGTATGAGAATTATATCAACACAATTTGTATAAAACCAGTTTGTACGAATTACTCCCTACAAAGAGCACAAACGTGTCACATAGCCAGTGTTGCCATATATCAACAAAAAAAAATACAAAACTTACAAAACCCAATTCGTACATATATGTAATCAGACTGATATAATTTATGTGAATTTAGTACTGGAGACACTTTAAATATTTTCAAATCAATCTCCCCATTTAGTAAATGAATTTGGGGACTATCATTTTGAAATTAACGGTTCAACTTATTGATATCATAAATTCATAATTTTCCAAAAAAAAACTTTTTTTTAAAAAAATAAAACTTTTTGCATCTCAAAAACCTTGCAAAAAAAGGGAAAACTTGATATATGGTAACACTGCACATGGCTCAAAATATATAAATTAGAGTCAGCCAAGTAGCAATTACTGTCCATAAGGGATGTATGTATTGACTACTTGCTGGGATACTCTATTATATGTATGAACATATGAAGAGTGCAGCAGGATATATGTGAGTTTGTGTGAATGTCATATCATCTGACTACAAAATTGAAATTTATTTTTATTGCATGTTGCATGTTGCATTAAAAGCAATATTATCGATGCTGATGTTGTAATAATAATAAAACTAAAATAAAAAATAAGTAATAAATAAAAATATTTCAATTGTAATTGAATTTTATTCCGCATACAAGTACCAGTGCCCCGAATGTACATTAAAAAAAGTTGCAAAAATTTATTCGCTTAATGATACATCTCATATACTTCGCACTATTCGTATTACAAAATGTTGCGGCATGAGGTGTATAGTGCTGCTTTGCATAGGCAGACTGGTTGACCCTCGTATATGTACTTATCGCAAATATGCAACAATTTTATGCACCAGAAAAACGGCACCTTTTAAAGGAGATGGAATACTGGACTTTTTATTTTATTATTTTATTGGACAAGAGTTTTATCGGAACATAGTTCACTTGAAACTAATTTTTTACATCCCGGTATCGGGTAAAAAAGGAATACAAAACATATCATCAAACTGTTGTTTTGAATTTTTGGAATTTGCAAATAAAAATTGTCTACGTAATTGTAAGTGACAGCGGCTTTTCATATAAAGAAAAAAATTATTTGTTATTGATTTTGTGAAATTTAATAGAAATTTGGCAAAAACGAGCCGTCTGGTCGAAAATATCAAAGGAAATGGGAATGCCAGGTAAGTTTATGTGTTTTAAAGAGGAATTATGTGTTAAAAGAAAAGAAAAATTATATATTTTGCCACATAACAACTAATTGACATAAGTAAAATCCAGAACGGAACAGAACGCAACAGCAACGGAAAGTAAAGACTAATGAAGCCTTTATGTTCTACTACCTCAAGTTTGATAACTTGAAAAATAGTTTTTATTTATTTATTTCTGTCAAAATATTAACCATATTAAGGTTTAACATACCACAGACTTTATTTTTTAAACCAAATTCTAAATAGCAATTAGCTATCTACACCCGGCTGTAGTATACCGTTTAATTATTTATATTAAATTATTGGAAAGAAACTATTTAAAATTTTTACAATTATAATGAATATTAATATATGCATGTAAGTATTGTATATCTGATTATGCAAATTGCACTATAAACTATCACATTTCGCAGAAATATACACAGACTCAATTATTTTAATACAAAAATAACTGTGTGATGTAAAAAAACGCATGAAATGTAAAAATTCATAGACTGGCAATAATGTGTCGTAATTATTCAATAAAATATTAATTAATTGTTTACATTAATTGCGAATTAAATGTATTATGACACTCAACATAAATAAGTACATACATATACATATATGTACATATGTATGTATGTATGTATGTATGTATGTATGTATGTATGTATGTATGTATGTATGTATGTATGTATGTATGTATGTATGTATGTATGTATGTATGTATGTATGTATGTATGTATGTATGTATGTATGTACATATATTGATACATATTATTTAATATTATTTTTATTTAATTATTACACTTAAACAAAAAACAAATTAACGAAGAATAAAACTCTTTTCAGTGGAACATAGAGAAACTTATTACAAAAATATTTTCAAACGTGCGCATGTTTGAAATCAAATTTATGTTTCATTATTTATTGTTTTTGGTTTCATTAATTTTTTGACAATTGGTTTAAAAATTTACATACATACATATTTCTTAACAATAGCTATGTTCAATAACTAAAAGTTCTTACTAGTTAGTAACAATTGTTACTGGAAAAGCGTTCATTAACTCAAAAAACTTGCAAGTAGAGAAAAAATCAAGAGCGTATAAATTTTAGAGAGTGTTCTCTCGTTGCAAACTATTACAAGTTCTATTTGGAACTCGTAATAGTTAGCAGCTTATATTTCAAATGTTTTGTATTATTGTTTATTTATTTACAATTTTATTTTTGTGGTGAAAAAACGGCAAAAAAAGAATTATCAATAAAATTGAAGAAAATGTGAGTATTTATACATTTTAAAAGGAATAAAATAAGAAAATTGTGTGTATAAAACAATTGTTAAAAGCGTTCATTTACTTTTTACTATTTTTGAGAATTTAAGAGAGTAATTTTGTAAATTTTGATTTTATTCTCTCTTTGCAAGTATTTACTGGGAAAGTAAATGAACAGACCTAATGCTAACAACTTTTTTATTGTAATAATCATAAACTCCTATTTGCATTACAAACCTTCAATTGAACCAATATGTTCTATTGAAGCCAAACTTGCACACTTTCAGAAATCAAAGTATGTATCTTTGGAATTCTTAAAAAATATTACCAAGAATTCTATGATCATTACTGCGCCTGTGAACACAAAATATTTAAATTTTTTTAATTACCTACATATGTATGTGTTAGTAGTATAATTTAAAGGGTCCTTGCTGTTGTCAACTCTGTTGTGTAATTTTTAGGCATTGAGCGATCCAATTGTATGTGTCTGCACAGAAAATAAGTTCATATTTTTACAATTTTTAATTCATATTTTGATTTTTAATTATAATTTTTATAATAATTTTTTTTTCAATAAAATATTTACAAATTGTAGTGTTTGATTTTGTGATAATTCCCATTTGAATAAAATATTCATTTGACTTTATCAATTTAGTAATAGGATATGAATTGAAGTTTTTTCTGCGAGCATAAAATATAAGCAATTTAAGTATGTATTTACAAATGAAACACATTTGTTATTATCATGTTTAGTGGTTCATGACAAATAAATTATACAATAACTATAATTTTAATCGAATTGAGATTAAATTTAAGTCTACTTTAAATTTAGTTCGAAACTTGTTGTATTGTTCATACAGATATTGTAACTAGTTATGTCATTCTACATTATAGTCAGAAACTGAGAATTTTAAACCAATACATATTCAACGTGTACGGCGCAACCATTTGTGCAGCATTAAATTATTTAAAGTTTATTAACTAAAAACAAAAAGTCAGTTGATTTAATCACAACTATGATGGGAAATTATGCTAATTAAACTATCTACCACTGGTACATTAATATTTAACGCAACAATTACTGTTTCTGAGCAATTAAATATATTCATATATTGATGTACCCTGCCAACAATTTCAATCGAAAAAGTCTTCCAATCGTATCATATTTAAGTTGAAACTCATCGAATATGATGTTGCACACATGGCAATTATTTACTCAAAAAAGCGTATCCTCTTTATTTAGCACAAATTAGTTTGACGTGTTTACTCTTACAAGTCTTTTGTAAGATCAAACAGCATAAAAACTTTTTTTTGTTTTGAATCATTGTAAGTAAAATAAGTTTTTTAAATAAATAAAAAAATTCAAATATTTTTTATTTAGTGGTTACGTCTTTTTCGTCAAATATTTGCCTACCTTAATACATGTAAAATTTCCACTGAAAGTACTCGCTTGTATAGACAGTCACTAATGTCAGATCACTTGGCTGACTCCAATTTATATATTTTGAGTCATTTCACACATATGTGCTCTTTGTAGTGCAGATAGAAGTCTATTGGTTACTTCATACATCCCATGTAATCTTGCGTGAAGACAATTGTTACTTAAGTGTGTCTAAGTAATCTACCATACCTATTAAAATAATAATATTTTTGTTTGTTAATTTGTATTTCAGTAACCCATTATAGCCAGAATGCAAATATACTGTTTGGTAAATTATACCGATCGACTTAGAATCACTTTCTCAGTCGATTAAACGATGTCCTTCCGGTCGTCTGGCTGGCTTGCTGTCCATGTAAACCTTGTGCGCAGAGTACAGGTCGCAATTTTGTAGATATTTCGATCAAATTTGGTACATATTATTTTTTGGCCCAAGGACCAAGTCTATTGAAACTGGCTGATATCGGTATATTATTTCCCCTAGCCCCCATACAAATGTCCCCCCGAAAGAAGACTTTATCTGTCATAAATGTTTAATTTATATATGTATCTACACAAATTTTGCTCCAAACAAGTTTTATATATTCGAATTTCATGTCACCAAATTTTGTTACGATCAGTCCATATAGACCCGCTTCCGAAAATCACTTTAACTTTAAAATGTTGGTATACACACAAAATTCAATATAAATAACTTCCATATAGAAATAAATCACACGAACTAATTTCATGGTGATCGGTCCATAATTGATCATAGCTCCCATATAAGGCACACTTCCGAAAATTACTCACGAATATAAATCAGTTACTTGCACTGTTACTTGCATGTGTAAACGCTATGTAAAGTAAAGTCATTAATATGACACCATTAATAATGTTAAACTACTATAATAACAACCAAACTTATTACAGTGAGGCCTCGATTATCTGTGATTCGATTAACCGGCAATATCAATTATCCTGGAAATAAAAAGAAAATATTTTTGGATCGATTTCAACTTTTTTGCATCGATTAACCGTAATTAACTCTATTATCCGGGATTACAAGCAAAATTGTTTTCGATTATTTTTGAACAATCAAACACAATGTGAATAAATCGAAAAGGGGAATTCCCTCGACTTTTAAAGTTTTGTGTAGAAAGTGATTCTGTTATTGGCTTTCGATGTTTCCTGAAAGAACGAACTCCAATTTCTGGATTGATAATGAATGAAGAGGCTAAAATATTCCATTCAAAATTAACCAAAAAAAACCTTAATGCTGCAGGAGAAAAATGATTATATAGCTCCCACAATTTTTGTGGAAAAATTAAATGAATTCATATCAATGGAAAAACTCAACAATAAAACATTATTGTGAAATTTTTCCCACCAAATGTGATGTCTTTGATCTATCCGATGGGTCAGGGTGCAAAATGGAGCTTTAAATGTCATTATCGAAGAACTCTAGTGTAAAAACTAGTTACGTCAATCAACAGAGAAGAATTCAAGAAAGCACTGTTCTCAATTAATAATGTTTGGAACTGCAGTTTTGAGAAATGTGTTGAAGAACTTACTCTGTCCAGAAAATGAAGGGGTGTAGGCATATGTCCGAAATTTAATTAAATCCTTAAATAATTTTATTATTACTGATATAATTATGTAATTACAACAATATGTATTAAAAAACTGCTCAAAATTGGTACTCAATTAACCGGGAAAATTGATTATACAGAATGCTTCCGGTCCCGACCAATACGGATAATCGAGGTCCTACTGTATTAAAACAATTTTTCAAAGCTAAGAATTTAAAAAAAAACGTGCATTTACGTATAAATCCTAATGACATCCTCTATACAACAAGGATGCAAATTCTATGGAATCATCACAAATCCACCAAAATAAAGTTTTTTCAATGAAAATCGTTAAATGATAATCGAGCTAAAAATGTATGTTTTATTTTAATTAGATTTAAGTATTGAGAGAAAAAAATTACAAAAATTTTCACGAAAAATACAGATCTTTAATACTTAATTAAGTGAAACTACATTTTTTTTCTCCATTACCCCACTTGGGGGCATTTGGCTTCCACAAAGCATCTCCACCTTATACGAATTGTTGAAGTAGTTGTTTTTCGCGTATTTCCCATGTAGATTGCACTGTCCTTCCTAATTATTGGAGTATCGTGCGTCTCCATGTACGATGTAGCCATTAAATCCATTGTTATTGTTTGTATCAGTTTAAACGGTTGTTGTTCCAGCTAAGTAGATGATTGGTCTGCTGTAGCGGGTCTTCGGATACATGTATGATGTTGCCATAAGAATTCAATCGTTTGTTATTATTGCCTTGTGTCAGTTTCGTTAATCGGTTGTTGATCCAGCTTAGTAGATGATTGGTCTGCTGTAGCTGTTCTAGGATAATGGTGCTGCCATCTGTCGTTGCCTAGAAACAACGCCCTCATATTTTCGGTTTCTCTGAACATGACATTAGATTTTATGTTTAATAACTGCAATCAAATAAGCCAATTGTTGAGTTTCCTATACATGCAATCTCTTCCTCAAGTAGAGCAATTTAATTTATTTAACACAAACGACAAATTAATTGACAACTTTAAAATCAAACCTTAATTTAGGTACAAGTATTCATTAAATTAAGGTGAAAAAACATTATTTTCAAAATGCAAAAACTTTATTTAGTCATTATAAATTTAGTCGTTAGTTGATTCCATATACCAATAGTTGCTTTTAAGTAATTTGTTTTACTTTGTAAAATATTCTCTTTTGAAATCAGAGTATACAAAATATTAGTTTTGCATTGACATTAAATATAGTGGTAAAAAACACGCTTATTATTGTAATAATTGCAACTTAATGTTAATAGTCCATCCAATTAGTTGAATTTATTTAGAAACAATTTGTAGGTCTAATTTGTCATACTATCCAACACATATATATTTTATTTTAAATGCAATTAAAATCATATTTTATAAATATTTACATACCAAATAATTAGAATAACAACCTCAACAAGAACAACAAATATTCAATAAGTGCTAGTAGTATCCCAACAAACAATATGGTTTAGTTTTTTCCAAAACTAACTAAACCACAAAAATGTGCCTACATGAGAAAAACGTTTTAAATTTTCCACTTATTTGCACTTGTTTTTCATATCTGCTAAACATAAAAATTTACATTTATTTATTGTATTAAAAAAAGTCATTAAAACGAAAAATTGCCAACAAAATAATAATAATAATATCAATTAAATTGAAAAATTATGAAGAATTTCAATAAATCTGTGGAATTCATACCATTAATGTACAAAATCTTGCAAGTTTAAATATACACAAACAAAATAACGAAACAAAAAAGTGGAAAATATGCACACAAATAAGCAGATAACCAGTACATAGTAGGGTATTCAATCGATTAACCGTTAATCGGTTAACCGATTCATTTTGGACGGTTAACTTTTCGAATAATTTAAAATTGCCGATTTTCAAATAACAAATAAACCGATTAATTTGTTTCGATTAACCGATTAACCGAAATTCCTTTTTTTTTGCACTTTAACATATTTGTTTGTATTTATTTTTCCAATTTAATTCAATTCAATTACAACTTTCAAATTAAAATTATATATTTTTTCGAACATCTAAGAAAAATGTATTTAAAACTTTGTTTGTATTTATATGTACAGAACTTAACGAAACTATCAAAAGTATTCAATATCTAAAACAATCCAAAAGTATTCAATATCTAAAACAATCCAAACTAAAAAAAATGAGATATTGAATATTTTTCATCATGCTTTCGATATCTCCAACATCTACAATCAGCGAAAGAGTTTTTTCCAAGTCAAGAAAAAATCGTTTAGGAAAGATTAGATAAAAGATTATTTCAGAAGATCTCACCATATTTGCTATTATTTAGGCTGAATCCATGGCAGAACAAGCAAGGTACAATTATTAAAAAGTACGTTCTCAATTATACATTCCCTATAACGTCAAACAAAAGAAAATTAAAAAAATTAGAAAAAAAACAAAACGAAATGTCTAAGACAAAAATAAATTAATTAAACAAATTTTTGTGTATTTACTTTTTTTTTGTGAAATATTCAATTCAAATTAAATTTTTTCCAAATAAATATGTGTTAGTTTTAATATAACGTGCAAAACATTGCGAAAACAAAATAAAAAGTGATGAGAGGAAATGTGTTATTTGACGTTGTAGGGGTAAATATTGAAAACTCTCCATAATAATTGTACCTGGTTGGTTCTACCATGGGCTGAATCTAAATTAAAACTTTAAATTAATTTTATTGTAATAAACAATTTGGTTACAAAGTACAATAAAATGTTTTTCCAGTTTTCAAATAGAAATTTGTACATAAAATGAATAAAAAATAATTGTCCAATTCACAACCTAGTTGTATGTTGTACCTTGTATGTTACAACTACTGTGGTTGTGAACACAAATATCGCCAAGTCGTAAGTTTACCCTGCCAAGCCTTGACAATTCCAAACGAAGATGATAAAAAAACATTCCAAAATCTATTAATATGTAAAATTAATAATGAAAGCGAACTAATGTGTGCATTGTGTAAAAAATTCAAACAATTGACAAATATTTAAAACAAATTATCGTTTTTCATAAATTAAATAAATTTACTGATTTCAGTGTTACCGTTTGGCTGTTGTTTTGCACTAAAATATTTGAATTTTTTTGTTTATGTATAAATATGAACTTTTGGTAACACTTAAATTTTCATACAACATTCCAAAAACATATGTAAAAATGTTGAAGGTGTTGTACAAAACATTTATATAGAAATTATCAACAACATTTGTACAACTATTGTACATTCAGACGACTTACAACTCATACAACTGTACAACGCGTTGTACGTCAGTTGTGAATTGAACAAATATTTTGTAAAAAAAAAAAAAATTTATAAAAAAATCTTCATGGCAAAAATGTTATTTTCTTCAACAGACAGAAAAAAAATAAAGTTAATATAAAAATTCAGTTTTTTCAAAAATTTGTAAAATATTCTGTTCCCCCACTGTGCGTTGTTGGCCAACTACTTTATTACTCATACAATTTTTTTTTTTTTTTGTTCATATTTTTTGTACTTAGACAAATACGATAATTAACATTTAAGTCATTTGCACAATTGTTTAATGCAACCTACTCGTACGTATGATGAGCACGTTTATTTAAAAAATGTGCTGAGCAAAAGAAAAACATAAAATCTACAACACAAAAAACCTCTATGGTCAAAAGTCAAGGCATTTTTTCTTGCCAACATTGTCCTCGTCATCATCATTAACATCATCATTATCATCGTCATAGTTTAACATCATGGAATTTTACACTGCCTAGGAATGAATATGTGTGTGTGTGGTAGAATGTTATTCTTTTTTTCTATTTTTTTTCTGTAACAAATGTTGGTACTTTGTTATACAATTGTTGTACAAATACGATCTATTTTTCTACTTCATTATAATTATACAGGTCAGTAGTTTTGATAAAACAAAAAACGAAAAAGATAAAACAGCAAAAGCAAAATGTGTCCTCGACCATAAATTAACAGATTTTTTTTAAACAAATAAATAATTGATTCTTGTTGTTTAGGTTAGAGGTAGGGTGTATAATAATGAATCATGGAATCATTGAATGTGGGCCGTGCAAAACGGTCGATCTGAATAAAATTTAAATAATAAAGATAAAATAAAGATGCTGAACAAAAATTTAGAGAGAAAAAAAGTTTTGGGGTAAAAATTTACCCATAACTTGATATTCAAATTCTCTATGTACATTAGAGTGACACCCATTTTTTTCTTTTAGATTTAAAAGAGTGCCGGGTGGAATATTGTGACTCTAGGCCTAAAAGTTAAGTTAAGTGCTGAAAATTTGAGCCAAATCGGACAATAATTTCTGGATGCGCATCGAGGTCAAAGTTGTAGATTTATTTATATTAATGATATGATAATGATACGGAAAAACTGTAAGAGGTATTGACATAATTTTTTCATATTTTTATTCCCTATTATGATCTTAATAAATCCCAATGTGATGATCAAAAAATTCTGAAATTTGTTTAACAAAATTTTTAAAAATTTGAAAATGGAGATTCGAAACGCCCTGTAAAAAAATATTTTTTTTGGCCATAACTGCGAATAGGTTAACGGTATCCTACGAAGACAAAAACCCATACACAAGTAAATACGGATATATACAAAAAATTAAAATTTTTCCCAAAATCTTAAAAAATAATCTGTCAAAATAATAGCACTACTCATCTTGACCTGAAAGCTAAAATATTGCAATTGTATTAATACTGTTTATTGTGGTTGTAATTTGAATAGTTATCCTTACGTACTGTTTCTAATATTTAGTTGCATTACCCTTGTTTGAAAAAACTGCCTTGCAGCGTCTTCCCATGGAATTGGCCAAGTTCTGGTTCCACTCTAATGAAAGGGAGTGCTAGGTCTGTTACACTGTGACCCAAAGATCATTATTGTTAGTCGGTTTGACTACGGATACCTTCTTCTTAACATCAGCCCACAAATTTTCGATAGGGTTTCAATCAGTGGACTGTGCAGGTCATTACATCAAAGGGACATAGCACTTTTTGTTGGTATGTTTTGGGTAATTGTCTTATTGCATAACCTCAAAAAGGAATTAGAACTGTCGATAAGCACTGAGACATTATTCAAGAGACTTAGAGAATATAATCTAAAAGCTCACAGTCCAAGAAAAGTCCCTCTTTTGACAAATAAGCATGTGTCCAAGAATGTTGCAGTTCGCTAAAAACCACCTAGAGTGGCCAATTGAAAAGTTGCGTAATATTCTGTGGAAAAATGAATCGAAAAAAGTTTTATTTGGCGAGAAAGGTTCTCGATCCTATATTAGAAGACCATCAAATTCGGAATATAATCCTCAATTTACCGAACAGATTCCAAAAAACGGAGGTTCCAGTATCATGGTACGGGGATGTTTTTCGTACTACGGTGTTGGGCCTATTCACCATATAAATACTATCATGGACGCAGCAGAATACGTCCAAATACTCGAGGAAGTAATGCTACCCTATGCTTCTGAAAATATGCCACTGATTTGGGTCATGCCACTAGACAATTACCCAAAACATACCAGCAAAAAAGCTAAAAAGTGGTTTCAGGACAATAATGTCCCTTTGATGGAATGGCCTGCACAGTACCCTGATTTAAACATCATCGAAAATTTGTAGGCTGGTGTTAAGAAGAAGGTAGCCGAAGTCAAACCGACTAACAATAATGATATTTGGGTCACAGTGCAACAGGCCTAGCACTCCATTTCATAGACAGACGACAGACGTTGTCCTGTCCTGTAAATCAATGTACATAATGTTACGAAACTGTACTTGAGTTCAAATATAACGATTTTAACGGCTGATTTAAAAGTAGCCTAATGCTTTCAAATAACAGTGCTGTAATAGCAAACTGTAACATATCTGTGGGCATTATTAACATTGAATAAAAGCTTTCAGTTGACCATTAGTCGTATTTTGGCAACGATGTTTGCTGCGACCGTATATTCGAATATTCAGTTAAAGAACATTGTAGAAAGTACACCACAGATGGCGTATGTATTAGACATCTCTAGACAGTTAAGGGGAAATCCAGAGTGCAGATGGCAGTGTTATAAATAGTGGCAGAGGTTGCAGTCGTTAGTGAGTTTATCAGAGATGCTATTTGAATAAACATGAACTGAGTGCCTTCAAGAGTGCTGTGTTTTTCAAGTGAATTCGTGTACATTATAAAGTGTGTCTGTATTTCTGAGAATTTATAAACGTTTATAAAATAAAACATTGAGGAACTATTTAATTCTGTTGTTGTATATTTTAAATAAATAAAGAGTTGTTACAATTTTTAAACTACTAAACGGCTTTTATTTGCAATCAAAAGTATCCGGTTTATTTTAAGAAAATAAACCAACGTTTTGAAAAGGTTAAAACGTAACAATATTTTGAGTTTTTATATAAAAATCGATTTTTGGCCAGAAATATGAGTGATCACAGATCGATCTCCTTTTCTTGATTAAACGCTTATTGGCCAAGCTATTAGCGAATTTAGATATGGTGAGTTTTTATCGATTTTTGTTCAGAAATATGAGTGATCATAGATCACACTCCTTTTCTTTATTAAAAGCTTATTGGCCAAGTTATTAGCGAATTTAGATATTTTGAGTTTTTTTTATAAATAATCGATTTTTGTTAATCGATTTTTCGCTAAACGCTTATTGGCCAAGTTATTAGCGAATTTAGATATTTTGAGTTTTTATATAAAAAATCGAGTTTTTGTCAGAAATATTCTAGAACAAACACTTATTGGCCAAGATATTAGCGATTTTAGATATTGTGATATTTTATATAAAAAATCGATTTTTGGCCAGAAATATGAGTGATCACAGATCGATCTCCTTTTCTTGATTAAACGCTTATTGGCCAAGTTATTAGCAAATTTAGATATTTTGAGTTTTTTTATAAATAATCGATTTTTGTTCAGAAATATGAGTGATCACAGATCGATCTCCTTTTTTTGATTAAACGCTTATTGGCCAAGATATTAGCGATTTTAGATATTGTGGTATTTTATATAAAAAATCGATTTTTGGCCAGAAATATGAGTGATCACAGATCGAGCTCCTTTTCTTGGTTAAACGCGTATTGGCCAAGTTATTAGCAAGTTTAGATATTGTGGTATTTTATATAAAAATCTATTTTTGTTCAGATATATGAGTGATCATATATAGAGCTGCTTTCCTTGATTAAACGCTTATTGGTCAAGTTATTAGCGATTTTAGATATTGTGAGTTTTTATATAAAAAATCGATTTTTGGTCAACGCAAATAGAAACACTCATCGTTTCTCGGATGGACCTAATGTGTCGTTAGAAAATAAATGGGGAAACTTGGAACTGGAATGCCTTGTTTCCGTCGTTGAAATTTCTTTGACGATTGATTCCAAGTATATATTCCAAGGATTATAGCAGCGTTCGGCCAAATTTATCATTCTGGCACATGTCAAAAAATCTGCTCAATGTTGTAGATGGCGGTCATATATATCACCGTCATCATATCACTACCTTTGGTCACATATTTACAGCATTTGGTAAGTGGGCGTATTAGTGAGCGTATTGTTGGACGTAAAAAAGTTTTGTGGACTATTGCGTTCTGCGATTTTAGATATATCGAAAAAAAGTGCGCGTGGTAAATTTTTCTTATGAATTTTACTACGAACATTTAAAAACTAATTAGCCAAATAGTCGTTTCCGAGTTTAGATAAATCGAAAAAAGTGGGCGTGGTCAATTTCAGTAAAACTTAAATTGGATAACTACGAATATTTAAACTAAAAATTAGCCAAATCGGTGTAGCCGTTTTCCGATTTTAGATAAATAGAAAAAAGTGGACGTAAAAGTGGGCGTGGTCAATTTTTCATTCCGTAAAAACCAAAGTTGGACTATGACCAACATTTTAAAAAAAAAATTGTCCGGCCGTTCTCTACTGATGCAATTTCCAACGAACGACATTTGATTTTTATTTATATAGATAGATTACAACGATAATTACATACGTACACATTTGGATTCTATGCATTCAATTGCAAAAGTATTTAGTTAGTAGCAAAATTTTTACAAAAACTGAAAAATTTAAATTTTTTATGAATTTTGGCGATAAGACATTTTTTGGTCATTTTGACCCGAAGAAGATACAGGGTTAATTTCCAAATTAATTAATTTAAAAATTAATGTAATATTAATTAATATAAATAAAACTACATATTTCTAGAAAACAATGCACAAAGTTGAAGAGTTTCACCTATTTATTCCATATAAATATCTGAACTTTCACCTCGATGCGCGCCCTGAAATCGGTGCCCAAATTGTCAGCACTTAACTTTTAGGCCTGGTGTCGCAAAATTGTTTTAATTTGTTTACTAAGTAAATGGGTTCTAAAAAAATGTATGCTTAAAAATAAATTTATTTAATTTCAATGTGTAATTTATTTATATATTACTTAGATCAGGATTAAAAACATTCATTTCAAATATTATCGTTAAAAAAAACGCATAAAAAACATACTTTTTAATTTTGTTTTTACCAAAACGTACTTGTTTTTTCTTTATTTTTTAACAAAAGAATCTTTTTCCGATATTAAAATTGTTTTATATCAAACATCCTTAACATTTAATGTGGTGACTTATGGCAGTTAGATGTATCTATTGATAAGTAAGAAACTTGTTACCATTTCCAGGTTCATGCAGTTTTTTAATGGGGCGAAATAAATAAAACTCATTTTCCCAAAAATTTGAAATGTGCGAAAAAGTACCTTATGTTCTGCGGCTCCTCAATTATTTATGTACCACAAACAGTATACTGTTACAAAGAACACAGTGTATTTGTCGTAAGCATGCCGAACTATGATTATTGTCTGCGTGTAGAAAGAGGTGTCGCACAGTGGTTCAAGGGCGGCATTAATTAATTTTGTTTATGTCTTCAGATCAACTTGTTTTTTGTAATAAACGGTCTAATTATCATGTACCAAAAATATTATGCTTATATCTTTATTATTTTTATGTCCACAGGCATTCAAAGTTAACCTATTCAAAGTAACTGCTAACTTATATCGCTTAATGCTTTTCAAATACTCTTGTAATGACTTTATAATGATTTTTTTATACAAATGGATGTTATAAATGATACATGGGCAAATAAAAGAAACTATAAATTGTCCAAAAATATTTATTTTCACCAACTTCTATGACTTGTATCTATTGATCTCCAACGACCTCTAGCCCAAGACTGGTATCAAATTAAAGGTTGAAGTCTCAGCTAACGATTTAAAATTCAGCTGCCCCTATGAAATTCCGGTATAAAAAACAAAAAAAGTTAGAAAAATTTCCTTCTCAAGCATGTTATTGAGCATGCAATAATAGTTTTTTTTTTTGTAAATAATTCGGTATCTCTGGAGATTCGGAACTTTTGGAGATATTATTACGAAATATCACATGGTTTGAGCTGAGGTGTTTTCCAGGTGTTTTCCAGTTGGCCCCACATCTTTTGTCACCTCGGGTCTCAAATTTTTAAAAACATCGCCAAATATCCATTTATGATCCGAATGAGCTGAAATTTGAAATGTAAATAGTCCTTGAGAAGATCGCGAATGTTTTGTGGATCTTCTTAAGGACTATTTATATTTTAAATTTCAGCTCATTCGGATCATAAATGGATTTTCGGCGATTTTTTTAAAAAATTGAGACCCGAGGTGTCCAAATTTGAGGGGCCACGTACGTTCTAATAGTTCCCGAGATACCGAATTATTGCCAAAAAAAAAATACGTTTCTGAACCACTGTGTGTCGTCAACTTGAAATGAAATGCGCGTGTTAAATACATCAGTGTATGTTATTTTTTAATTTCGTCACTTGTCAACGCACGCCCACAAACGACTCATTTAGAAACTATCACACTCCACATTCAAATGCATATTTAGGGATGTAAATTTAATTGAATGTGCCACAAACTTAATACAACTTAATTGTACACATTCACTACTTGTTATTTCTTAATAAGCAAATAAACATTCAATATAAATCTCAAATGATTTATTTCCACATAAAATATGTTTCTTGTGTTTTAAGATCTATCTATAGTTAACCTCTTAATTGAGTATCAAAATGTGACTAGTATAACCCGTTGCACTTCGCTACCCCTACCCTAGTCAAATTAAACAAATATGAATGGATTTCTGATAAAACCTAACTACGTACAATGGTACGAAAATAACACATACAAAATATTGAGAATCTCTCAATTACAGTTCACTTGATATTCGAAAATAACTAACTAATTTGGTATGGGAAATAACTCCACTGTTCCGATCCCACCCATTTTTAAACCTTTTATGTAAATATCAAGCTTTACTTTAATTTTCCTTTATAGGGGAGGGGTCATTCTTACTAAGTCAAGCATGCTTAGCTAAACTTCGAACAGGGATCAGGAATAAATTCGTTTTTAGCTAACCTTCGTAGAAGGTAATAAACTACCACTAATGCAATCCCGACAATTTTCAGCCAATCTATGTAAAATGGTAAGAGATCTATGCGGACAAAGTTTGAAGAACCTGGCAGTTATTACATTGGATGGGAGGTGACTCACCTCCTTTTCCGACCCCTCCAATTTTGGTTCTCCAGATATTCGAAATCAATATTTACTCTGTATGGGAGGTGCTACGCCCTCTAATCTAATTCCGTCAATATTCAGCTAAACTCCGCACAGTAATAAGAAATTAATTCGTAAAAGGTTAAAACACTTTTAAAATTATAGTTCTACGAATATTCGAAATTAATTATATACTTTGTATAGGGTGTGCCACGCGCACTATTCCAATCCCGAACAATTTCAGCGAAACTATGCAAAATTATAAAAGAGCCATTTAGACTAAGTTTGAAGAATCTTGCAATTATAATTCACAAAATATTTAGAAATAACAATTTACTTTGTATGGGTGGTGACTCACCATTTGTTCCGTCAAAGTTTTGTTGTCAAAGTTTTATAAAAACAATTTAGTTTTGTAAACCTTTGGGACAAGATTGCGCCTTCGCTCTCTTAAAAAAAATTCTCTTATAGGGCCCATACACAACACCATCATGATTGTGCAATCAAGTGATGTACACGTTTTTGCATATGTGTTAGTAACATATTTAAACGCTTTTAACTCCTAAAAAACTGAACCGATTTCAATAAAATATATATTCTGCACTTCTGTGAATAAATCCCTTTAAAATGGTATATTTCTTTCCCAAATTGAATGTATAATGTGAACGTAAAAGGGGTCTAAAGAAATCGACTTGCCTATTAATAGTATGACCTATTAATATTATGATGATGATTTGTTATTTTAGCATTTCTCATTTATTTGTTTAATGACAGTAATGTTTATCACAGCTAATGTTATATTAAATAAAATAGAAAATTTTTCGATTAATATTTTTTTAAATTTGTTCACCGGGTTATGTGTATGCGTACATGTGTGAGTGTAATTTGAATGTGTCTGTTGTGAGTTTAATATAAAACAATTCAATTACAAGAGATTTTAACAAATTAACAACTATGCTTACATAATCACTGATGCAACAACTATTAGATGTTAAATACCAAAAAATAACTAATTACAAAAACAATAAATAGCAGCAACAACAACAACAACAACGGCAAATCAGCAATAACAATATAAACAACAGAACAGAACAGAATCTAACAAAAATAACATTAAACTAACAAAACAAGGAATATCTGAGAATACCCTGCCACCATTTGGAAGTTATATTTTCGATACATACTAGGGTAATCGAATTATTCGATTCTTCTCTTGTTCGAATAGAACGAATAATTCGAATAAGAGATTTTAACTTGTTCGAATAATTCGATCACACGTTTAAAATTAATCGAATAATTTAAATTTTTTTAAAAAAGTAAAGAATGAAGTTTTGATTATTGAATATGAATATTTTATTGAAAAAATATTCATATTCAATAATCAGAAAAACAAAAAATAACGTTAAAGTTAACAATTCAAGTATTGATAATGTTAAAAAACATTGGAAAACAAAGTCCATTATTAAATTTTCATCAGAAATATTCTCATCAGATTAACTCCAGAACAATCTACAAAACAATTGACTAGCAAGCCATATAGTTTCCGTTTTGGAGCTATGTTTTAAACAAATTCGAGCTAGTTGGACATGATCCTGAATTCAAATACAATATAAAGGTGTTAAGAACTTTTTTGTCGTTCATTAATTCGGGTTTTAAATTGAGTAACTAATTCTTCAGTAAATTAATTATTCACTATTTCTAAATTATATATAACAAATTGTATTATACATCAAGCTCTATCAAAGTTGCCGAATCTTTGCATAAAGTGGTCTTGGGTAATTACACAATAAAAGGAATCTGTCCAAAGGTTGATATCATTGTCAGTGAACGTGGCTAATTTGAAGACAGGCAGTGCATAATTGACGCATTTACAAATACGCAAAAAGTTTATTACCATGTTAGACAAAGATGTTCAACGATGTTCAAAATCATGTATAAGACGAACTCCATGCTTTTCTTGCAACAAAACGTAAGTTTGTAATATTTGTGTTTATCATACGATTTATTAAATATTTTGCAACACATATGTATTGTTACGAAATTGTACTTGAATTCAAATTCAAAAAAGTAGCATAATGCTTTCAAATAACAGTGCTGTAATAGCAAACTGTAACATATCTATGGGCATTATTAAATAAAAGCTTTCAGTTGACCATTGATCGTAAGTTGGCAACGCTGTTTGAATTCGAATATTCAGTTAAAGAACATTGTAGAAAGTACACCACATATGGCGTATGATCTAGAATATTCGAAATTTGACAGTTAAAGAGCAATCTCGAGTGCAGATGGCAGTGTTATAAATAGTGGCAGAGGTTGCAGTAGTGAGTGAGTTTATCAGAGACGGTTTTCGAATAAACATCAACTGAGTGCCTTAAAGTGTGTTGTGTTTTTCAAGTAAATTCGTGTACATTATAAATTGTGTTTGTATTTCTGAGAATTTATAAACGTGTATAAAAAACATTGAGTGGCTATTTAATTCTGTGGTTGTTGTACATTTTGAATAAATAAAGAGTTGTTACCATTTTCAAACTACTAAACGGCTTTTATTTGCAATCAAAAGTATCCGGTTTATTTAAAGGAAATAAACTAACGTTTTGAAAAGGTTAAAACGTAACGGTCTGTATATTTTAAGATAATGGCCTTCACCTATTTCAATTTAATCATTATAAATGTCGTCCCAATATCACATTCGATGACCGCTTCAAAATCACATTCTCCATTACATTCAACTCTACTTTAATCTAAGTTAATATTTTGATTATTAATTTCGATTCTTCTAATATTTCGCCAGTCCTAAGTTAAACATTTTGAAAGATTTGTTTTCAGAACTGTAACTTCTTTTAGTAATATTTATATATTTATAGAAGGAGCTATCGGAACACTCATCTACAGTGATCGAATGTACCTTTGTCTTTAGTTATTTGACGAATTTCAGAAACAATACAACTTTTGTGAGTCATTATTACTTATTTAAATTTGGAATCATGAACAATTTTAAAGCAATTTAATAATTTTAAATATATATGAACATTTTTTCGTTTTATTCGATTATTCTACATAAAATTGTTCGAATTATTCGTTATTCGAAAATGGCCATTTTTAAATTGTTCGAATAATTATTCGATTAATCGAACGATCATTTGTCGAATGAATACCCTAATACATATACTAAAATGTTTGTACTTCTTTATGAAAAACTGTTATTCAGCATATATGTATGTATGTAGAAACAATTTTTACAAGAACAGATTACATTAGCATCGCATTTTTAACACCAAAACTTCTCTTTCTTCGCCAGTTACCACTCTTTGACGACGAAGAATTTTCAGCTGGAAATTTTTAAAATTTTATTGCGGATTCTTACTCGGAATGGCGACTTTACAAGACTAAAATGTTGTCAAAATTTAAAAATTATTACTCCTTCTACGAGAATATCATGGGACATATGTGTCCCACTCGTCGTCAAAGGTAAAAATTTGGGAACAAAATGCACAACAAAAGTAGAGTACTGCTTTATTTACATTGCAAAACCAATAAAATTTAACAATGATAAAAGGTGTTCCCAAACCTAACCAGCCAAAGAATTTTTAGTTAAACTTCAGATGAAAAAAGCCAATCAAAATTATGTTTCGAAAGCTTATACCGACCCATACCCACTAATATAGTACATAATTTCCCAAACGAAACGTTATTGTGAGCAGAAAGGTATAATATTTTCCATAAGTATAGAAGGATTGAAAGCAATGAGTATCCACAAATTGGCTGAAATAAGATGGTACTGATCTACGATGGAATATATTCAGTACCGTTTATGTCCAAGGTTATGATTCGAGACAGTTTTGAAAATATTCTTTCAAGCTTACATTTTGCTAACAATGCTGAACAGTTAAGCCGACGACCCATTATATCATTGAGCCTTTAAAATACGACCAGTAATAAATCATTTCAACTCTGAAAAAATTTGAAAAAATGCATGACAGAAGTGCTAGGAAATGCTATAATTCGATAACATTTCCAATAATCCAATATTATTATATATACATATGAGCAATCGAGATTTTATGTTCGAATCAGGACTAAAAACTGAATTGATAATCGAACAAACACAATTTTTTTCACATGCAAAACACCAAAGTGCTTTACTGGAACAGAAATAGTCGCAACTAAGTTCGATTTTGATTTAAATTGTATGAACAATTTACAGAATCTCATAATTTTAAAAGAATATTTTCTGTTTTTTACTGAATTGTTTGTGTTTTCATTGTTTTTCAATTATAAAACATTAAATAAAATAAAAAAAATTTAAAAGAAAAATCTCCCTTATTTTCACCTCTGACGACGAATCATATTTAGCCCAATATAAGTACAGGACCGATTCAAAATGCGTTGGTCAATTAATTTACATAAGGCATTGGTACATCTAATACTAAAAGTTTATCCAATAGTATCAGTTAGAACTCGAGATATAAGAAAACTAAAAACTTCAAAAAAAAAATACAAATTTCTGACTTTGAGAAGCCCATAAGCCGAACTGAAACAACGTAACCTTAATATTAATACGAATACCAAATAATACATTTGTTTTTTGTCGAAAACACCGCTTAGATCAAAATCCAATGGAAATTGTGGATGTAATGACGAAAAAAGCAAATGGGACATATGTGTCTTATTCGTCGTCAAAGGGTTAAGGGCCATTATTACTTATTATTGCCGTTATAGTTAAAGTTACCTTTAAGGGTAACTTTTTCTATTGCTTAAAGTTACCTTTAACTATAACGGCAAGTTGTAATAATGGCCCTTAAAGAAAGAGTGAAGACAAACGTCACAAAACTCAGTAAATTTATGAATTTTAAATCGGTGGGTTGTCTTACCTAAAAAATGTTAGCCCAATATAATTTATAAAGTTTTATTAATTAATTGGTGTTAAATTAAAATTATATTTACAATTGAATTGTTTTTTTTTTTCTCAAAGTGTGTCAGTAAGTAAAGTTTTTTTTACAAAAATGTATAATTTGTGCAGTAATTAGTGAATATTTAAAAAAAAGAAAGGTAAATAGAGTAAGTTCGGGTAATGTGGTATAGGCGGGTAATGTGGTATAGCTGCTTTTCTCTAAAACTAAGAGCATAGGAGTAGCGGTACCAAGCTTAAGAGTTTTATGATCTCAGAAACTTAACATTGGGTGAGTGTACTTCATTTTTGCAGGTCATGGAAATAGTCAGTTGTAAAAAATCAGCATTATCTTGTGGTAGACTTTTTTTTGTGATCTGTTAAAAATTATTTTTTTTCTAAAATCACGTGTTTTAAACTTCAATAATTTAATTTTAAAGTCAAATGGGAATATTTTGCTGTTGAAGAACATACATATGTAACCATATAGGATATTTAGTGTATATGTTTAATTTTATAATAATTTCAATAAACCACGTGGTCGGCTAATGTGGTATAGCTAAAGAATGTCAAGCAAATAATATGCCAAAGAAATGTGAAGTATGAAAATGGGCAGCGGAATAATTGAAGAACGCTATCTGAGCTATTAGAAACAACAAATGGACATTTTTTCGCATCAGTCATTCAATGTCTCCTACGAAGCGAAGAATGTATTGAGGAGCTTCTGGTAAGCTTGGTCAGCCGCCAACTTTAACCGAATTCATTGAAGATGATTTAAATAAAACGCAACTCATTTACAAATTAAAATACTATGCATCGGTTATGTGGTATAGTATACAATACTAAAAGAACATGGTTTGTTTATGGGCTTTTTCTCTTTTTCCCAAATTTCTCTAAAACTTGAACTTAAAAGACTTTTTTACTTTCATGGATGTAAACCTAACACCTGTAGTAGAACACCAGTTGAGAACTGTTCCAATCGAATTAAGATTTTAAAAATTATTTTAATTATAGTCAAATAAAAAATAGGTATACCACATTAACCGAACTTACTCTGCGTATTCCAATTTATCAGTGAAACTTATTTTTATTATAGAATTTTTTATATTCTCATTTTTAATTAAAGTCATATTAAGTTTAGTTATTCAATTCAATTTAATTATTTTATTTATATTTAATGTAAATTACAATAAAATATTACACTTCACTGTAGACACTTTTTAAATAAAAATGTGATACTTCCTACATATCGTCACCTGAAATGTCTTCACAAATTATTAGCTTTCTATTTTTAAAAATAACAAAAAAGAAAATCATATAGTATAGCTTTTTGTATCTGCTGTAAAATTTAAAAAATTGATGCTATGTCCTTTTGCATTTTATGTGACAATATACTAATAATAATACACTAAAAGATGAATCGAAAGAGTTTCACCTTGTACGTATCATATGAGTGGAACAATGACACTATATCGATAAGAAAGCGAGATAATATTCGAGGGAGACTTTTTCGATAGAAATTGTTTACAGGGTATATATTTATCTAGATACAAATACACCCACCTAAACACATGCATACATATACATTAGAGTTTTTCTTTTCTCGGGATAATCGATAAGTTTTTAATTTTATGATTTCCTGGGATTTCCCTCTAATATATCGAGTCATAACAGCAAAAAAGACGTAAGCGCCAAAAAACAAATTTTATAGGGGAAGGTTTTTTTTTAAATATCCTTGGTTGAAGTCTAAGTATTAACGTGAAATTGAAATTGAGTATGTATGCACTGTTACTTCTTAACTATACATTGCATTTATTTTATTTCATATACATATTTCCAAGATAACGGGTATTTATGTCGCGTACGTCTTTTTCGCTGGCAGTTACACCCTTCGAATTTTATTAAAAACACAACTTAATGTTGAGATTTTTTTATTTTGTTCAAATTATAATCGTGTACAAAAATTCAATTTAACGTTTTTAACTTAAAAGACTAATATTAATTAATTTATTAAAACTAATAATGACGTGAGCGCCACTTCATGTTCACAAAATATGTAGAAAAAACAATAAATTGTACATACGTCTAAATTGTTTTTGCTGTAAAATCATAACGGTACATTATACAGCTATGGTATTTAGTGAGATGATGCGAATGATCGAGAACTATCGATGTTTATAAGAAAAACGAAAATTGATATTCATGGCGCTTACGTCTTTTTGGCGGTTATGGCTCGATATTCACTAAAATAATATTAAATAAAACAAGTTAAAGTGCTACATTCAGCTGAGTAAAATGTAATTTTAATCAAAAAGTGCTAAATAAAGGTAGGCAAATATTTGACGAAATAGACGTAACCACTAAATAAAATACATTTGAATTATTTTATTTATTTCAAAAACTTATTTTACTTAGGATGATTCAAAACAAGGAATTTAGTTTTATTTTATTTGATGCTGTTTGATCTTACAAAAGAATTGTAAGAGTAAACACGTCAAACAAATTTGTGCTAAAAAAAGTGGTTACGCTTTTGCCATGTGTGACCATACCTTTACGATTTAAACTGATCTTTATACATGTCTGAAAGGTGCCGAAAAAATACTGAGTGATATATAGAGTGGTCAAATCGGTTTTCGAATTATTCGAAAAACCGGTTATTTTCCAATTTTCTGGTTTTTTAAACCGGTTTTTACAAAAGGACAGTTTTCGAGTTATTCGACAAACCGGTTTTTTTGTCTCGAAGTATTCGACAAAATCGAATATTTTTTTTTATTTATTTTAAGATTCTGTGATTACTTTAAACAACACTTTTCTTCTAAATGTGTGTTATGATTTCATGTTTAATGCCATTAACAAGTTATACATCAAGGACTAGGCGCAGTCGAACGTCATTGCCATTATTTCTGGCTCATTTTTGTTTTTCCTGTTCTACGTAGTTTGTACCAACCGCGTGTCTTTTAAATTGGGGGATATCATAAAAAGTCATTGATACTGTACGTACCACTTGTACAGTCATTGTCACTACCGATTTTAATAAAAGTTATAATTAATCGTTCCAGCTTCCTATACGTAGATATATGTAGGTTTAGAATATATTGAATGTGACTAGCAAAATTTAGAAGCTCAGCTCAGTTTAACAATAAAAGAACTTCGAAATCCACACAAAAAAAACTAGTATTGCAATAACTAGCGATTTTAAACCAGATTCTGAGTACTTGGACACATTTTACAAAAGTTAAAATAAAGTAAATCTTTTATACAATGCAATTTCAACTATAAATGATCGTGTTATTTCTGTTACTTTTTTAATCAAAAATAAATTGTAAAAAATAAGTGTGTCATCAAATCATTTAAATTGTATTCTCTTCTTGAAATATTATTTTAAAAAATACAACTAACCTAATAGTTAGTTGTATTTTTTATGTGTTAATATTATACATATTAATATATGTATGTATATCATTTCTTTTGATTTAAAATATTAAACAAAATTAAAGATGTGTTAATTTAATTTAATAAATTTAATTTAAGTTAAATAAATTTTTAAAAGACTGAATGATTTTTAATTAGTTTTAATAAAAAAATATTTAAGCTTAATTTATACCTCAATTCATAAATGGACAAAAAATGTAAAAACCGGTTATTTGAACCGGGGTTTGATTGAAAGAACCGAAAACCGGTTTTTAAATTATTCGAACACCGGTTTTTGGAATATGTCGAATATTTGATAACTCTAGTGATATGTATCCAGTATGTACTTGTAATTATGGAGATATATTTTTAGGCACAAATCAATGAGATATCTGGAATTCCCGAATGAAAAGCCCTAATATGAATAAATATACTGACAATAAATTTCAACAACTACGCATTCATAGGAAATAATGACAGCGACAACAAAACAAAACCAAACATAACAACTGCAAAACACTCACAACAAAACATGCAATCTCAACTTTGACAGCAACAAAATTTACATCACAATCGCCAGACAACATCAACATCCTTGTGATTATCGGCTGCAGCATTATTATTGTCATTGTTGATGTTTAAAGTAATTAATTACTATAATAAAAAAAATACTAACCAAACATTTCCGTACATACAAACGAAATCATCTAACACACACACACTGACACAACAATTAAATCCTGACGGGAATGGAATTTTATGTACATTTTCTTCTGGAAAGACCTAAGGACGTGTCCGGATGTCCTATATTAAATCATCTTTTAAATTCCTCATTTTTCATGTACATATACATACATATTTAATTTTTCTGAATATGTATGTATAGATATGTACATGAAAGAGATATAGGCACTTTGAAATTAAATTTTTTTAATAAACGTACATTGTCTATACTATATTTTAGCAATATGTATCACAATCTTACCAGAGAAATATTTGTAATTGTTCGGTTTATAAACAAAATAATACAATTTATTGTACTATTCGGTTTTGCATTCATTAAACTAACTTTAAATTAAACTAATATTTAAATTATGTTAATTTGCGACATCAAATTTACATAGTCTACACTCGAATAAATTTGTCTGTAAATTTACTCCAATTATGGTATGTAGTTCATTTTTTTGTGAATAAAACATGCCTTTATCGCACAATATATCGTCCCTGTTTTGAATATTAGTATTATGTGGGTTTTAACAAAGTTTTCAGAAAAGCAAAAAAACTGTTTAATTTAGCTATATTTTTTTTATATCACGTTATTTATCTACATATATAAAAGAGTAACGTTACTGACTGACTGACAGATTCATCATCGCACAGTCCAAACGACTGAAGCTAAAATCATGAAATTTTAACTGTGGGTTCCTCCCTCCCCAAAACGATCCGATAAGAAGGGATTTTTGGAAATTCGAACGTTTAGGGGGTAAAAAAGGGTAAATTCGGTAACCTTATATCTTAAAAACTAATAAAGATACAAAAAAACTTAAAATTGCATGTTACTCCATTCAAAAAATAAGCTGACAAGTGTTTCGTACTTTTTCGAAATTCGAAACTTTTAGGGGAGAAAACGGGTAAAAACTGTATTTTGGTACTTTTTTGGCACCCTATGTATCTTTTAAACCAATAAACATAGAATCAAATTTTAAATCGTATTCTTTACTTATCAAAAAATATCAAATATAAGTTTGGTACTTTTTGGAAATTCGAACCCTTAAGGGATAAAAATTGTGTTCATTTTTGGTACTTTTTCATAAAATATGTTTTTTTACTATTTTGATATAGACATTCGAATATTTTATTATGAGCTCCCACCGCATTACAGAAATTTATTTGAATAAAATTGTACCACCTCAATGGGGATAAAAAAGGTACCAAAAAGGGGATAAAATCGGGAAAATACATTATATTTGAAATTATTAAGCCAATTTTGATAATTTTTTAACGTTGGTTCCTGGATTCATACAAAAATTAATTAACAGGGTGTTATTTGGAACTCGAGTACCAATTTGTATATTGGCCCAAATCCGGGTAAACAGTTTGGTACTTTTTTTAAAACATATTTATTCTTGGGCACATTAACACAGATTTTAATATTTTTAGACATGCCTGTAGCATAAACAATTTTGGCAAAATGGAATATTTTTAAATTTCAAACTTGACGGGTGTTCAAGGAAGAAAAGGGAAATTTGTACTTTTCTCCTAATGGTACTTTTTTAACATTTTAAATTATTTCAGTTATCGATATTAAAGTTAGCTGATATGTATCTGAGTGAAGTTAGTGTTAGGAATAGGAGATAATATTTAGGTACCAAAATGTGTGAACTGAATTATAGGTACTTTTTTGTTCTTCTAATGGTACTTTTTTGAAATTTCTATAACAATGGACTTATAAACATGAAATTAAGCATACATGGTCCTAAGTGAGTTAGAATTCTAGGGGGAGACTTTTTGGTACTTTTTCTTTATTCGAATGGTACTTTTTGTAATTTCTTCACCAATGAACCTAAAGCCATGAAAAAAATTTAAAATTAGGAACACATTTTGCATTTTCTATAATAATGGACCCAGAAATATGAAATTAGACATTTACAATCAGATTCACAAAGTGAGACTTGATAGTACTATTTCTTTCTTCTAATTGGTGTGGCGAAGCGCACCGGGTCAGCTAGTAAAAAATAATTCTTTCCGTGGACACATTTGCGAATGTACTTTGTGTGTATATCAAAAAAGATACAAACTTTTTACGCGTTTTCGAGTTAATCAAAAAAACTCCACATAGCATTTTTTGGAAAACAGTCTTTATATTTAAATATTTTTACCTACATATACTATATGTAGACTCGAATATTAAGGTGCTGGTATAAAAATTGTGGTATATTTAGCTTGGAATAACAATGTAACAGTGTATTCAAATAAAATAAGCGAAAATTTATTTTTTTACATAGCGATATTTATAAAAAATATTAACTAATTTTTAAGATCAGATTTTATTATAATTATTTACAACAAAGATAATGATTAATTAAGTTTATGATAACAATAACAAATTAATTAAAAATTATATTCAACAGTTAAACGATTAGTTTAGGATAACAATAACAAATTAATAAAAAAAAAATAAATAAGATAAATAAAATAAGCTAGTAAGAAAGGTTATCATAAAAGGAATGATAATCCTTATACATAAATTTTTTAAGTGATTCTAGACTATAATATTTAGATTCATCAATTTTTATAGGTTTACTATATAAAGCAGTGGTGCCCAAAATCACAATTCCCTAGCACGTGTAATAGGGCAAGAAAATACTGCTCAGCAGTTAAGCAAGTAGTCAATGTATACCTTAAAGACAGTAATTGTCACCAATGTCTTATCACTTGGCTGACACCATTTTATATATTTTGGTCATTTGACACGTGTGTGCACTTTGTAGTGCAGAGAGAAGACAATTGGTTACTTTATGCATCCCAAGTAATCTAGCGTGAATACAATTGTCACATAAGTGTCTCTAAGTAATCTAGAGTGTAGTCACTTTAAACGTTTTGTGAGTAATTCGTACAAACTTGTTTTTTACAAATTACAAGAAGCGTTGACTACTTTCGATCAGCTATCCGATAGTCACATTGTAATCAAAAGGGTCAATTGACCCCTGCTTAGGACGTAATCAAGTAACCAGTTACAGAGCTAGCAAGGTAACTGACGCTATGTAACCAATGTGTGAATCCAATGCGTTGCCTACTTTGGACCAGCTATAGACCCTGTGTCTAGGACATGCCCGTGTTAAAATGACTAGTCACGTGGCTATTGAAGTAACTAGCTCCCACCCTAAATGATGTGTAAAATCACTAGTTCGGTACTGTCTCCTAGAACTCCTAAACAACTCTCTCTAGTTGTGTGTTTATATTTCATATAAACACACAACTAAACTTGTGTTTTCTTTTTATGTGATTATACACATACATATGTACATGATTTCATGAAACACTAACAAAATACATGGTCTATTTTGTTTTTTGCTTATATCTCACCCATTTGTTGACCGATTTTCTTGATTCCAAATAGCAACGGAGCCGGAAGAATTCTGGAGATATTGATGTATCAATCATGTTTATAAGTTATTTAGGGGATTTGGAAGTTGATTTCAACATACAGACGGGCATGGATATATCGACTCTGCTATCTATAACGATCCAGAATATATATATATATATATTATTTGGGGGTCGCAAATGAAAAATGTAGAAATTACAAACGAAATGACAAACTTTTATATATACCCTTGCCACTCATGGCGAAGGGTATAAAAACTATTAAATAAATATCTAAAACAGTATTTAGATGTTTCTAGATATTTACCATACATCATACAATTCACATATTTTTGCAAGCCTTTGACAAAATCAAAACTACTTATATATAAAATATTTTTAACCAAATGAGAATTATATCCACACATCATAAAAACACACATGCAAACGAAATTACCCAATGTGACCAGTGTAGCCAGATGTGGGGATTTGTCCCCAATTTGGGGATTTCAAGATTTTTTGGGGGCAGAATTTCGTGGGGAGGGATTTGGGGATTTTAACAAAATTTGGGGATTTACATCCATTTTTGGTGATTTTACATTTTTAGATATTAGCGGTATTCACAATGTAGAGTACTTGGCCTAGTAATAAAGCAGAAGAGCTATTTATTGACAAACATTTCAATTTCTAATGTATTTTGTTTAGTTTTTTGATATTGTGCTCATTTACTACATTGCAAGGCCAAGTACTCTACATTGTGAATACCTCTATTGTGTATTTTAATTTTATAGAGCTTATTCTCATTATAAATAATCATATTTTATTTCTTTCATTTCTTCAGAATTTGATGAAAAAATTTTAGATTTTTCGTTTTCAGGACACTATTTTGATAATAAAAAAATTAAAAAAGGATTTCATCAAAAGTTGACAGATATTAAATTGTTTTAAATTCTTGCTAAACACAGAAAGCTGAATCATTCTCTAAGAGCCAATTTTTGACTTCGTATTTAAATATTAATTACACTGTGAGGAAGTGAAGTTATTCTAAAAAAAAAGTTTTCAGTGATGTTCATCAACTTATCGTCGACCTGTAACTTAAGCTGGAAACACACGGTTGATTTGTGATTATGATTTGTTCGTGTTCGCATCTTGTTACTTGTTAATGGGGCTGTGCGCGAACAAAATCACAAGTAATTGAAAATTTTCAATCACAAATCAGGCGAACAAATCATTCCGTGTGTGACCAGCTTTAGTCAGTTTTTGTCCATCTTTATATTTTTCAACGGGTTTGGAAAGAAAACTGATTACGTTTTAAAACATCGTGTATCTTTTGATACATTTGTAAGTTATAAGTATTGTTTTTGTTAAGAATATCTAAAAAAAGCAAAATTTGATTTTAGTAGCTTTTCAATACTTATTTTGATATGAAAGCTTATACCAATGCATTGATATACATTTTTATAAGCTATCATTGCAATGTATAAAGAAAATTTAGTTCTTAACATGTCTTCTGTATATGTATATGAAAACTATTTGTGTTGAATTTTATTTGAATTTAAAACATTTTTAAGAAATCTATGCTCATTAAAATGATTTTCGGAAGTGGGCATTATATGGGAAATTTGGTGAGGCGAGTTCGGCATATATAAAACTTATTTTTGATGAATTTGGTTTTTATATCTATATAACTAAGATATTTATGAGAGCTTAACTATTATCAGATATGGCAATCGTATGGGGGCTATGAGAAATGATGTACCCATTCTAATCAAATTCAATAGGCTTCGTCCTTGCGGCAATACAAGAGCTTGTACCAAATTATCTTTGAAATTGCGACCTGGGGCCTATTTCATTAAACTACAATTCTACAAGTTTACAAGTTACAATTACAAGTCTAATTCTTACAAGTGCTGATGAATTGTGTTTCATTAAAAATTTCACAACACTTGTAGCTTTTTGCACTTGTAAACTACAATTTCTACAATTACAAGTTCTTGTACATATATGTATGTATATTGTGATATTAATTTTACAATTCTTATTTATTATTACTCAAAATGCTAAAATATCCTACAAAAAAGCAATATTTCAATATGTACTTTTTGGCCGAAGGCTTCTTTGTATTGATATTAAATAAATAAAAATAAATAAAAAATGTGCGGGGACTGATAAAAATAAATTATGAATTGTCTATATCGTCCCCTTACTAAAACAATAGTGTATAATTTGTTTACCATTTTGAAATAATTGAGTTTAAAATGTTTGGTGTTAGTAGACATCTAGAACAAAATCAATATTTCAATTGATCTATTGACCCACTTTGTGGAAGTAGAATTTCACCAAATTTTGACCTCATATAGAATCAGTTATGTAGATTCTTATTATGCAATAAAAATAATGGTGTATATGCTTATACACTATTGTTTTATTGCGGGGAAGATATATGTTTAGATTTCCAAAGTGGCTATTCCCAAAAGCAAAAAAAAACAAGTAAGAAAGTGTAGTCGGTCAAGCACCATATGATACCCTACACCAATCGCCTTAAAATTAGGTGGCATGACTTCTGTATATATGAAACCTATTTAAAAATAAACAAAATAAATAAATCGTTACTTTAACATAGAAAGGACCTAACTCGTGTTTTTTTATAATCCCATATTTTCGATTATTTCGATAAATGGTCCACACATATTGTATCATATTTAGCAAAAAAAATCTCGACTTAATATATAGGGCCTTTCTATATTAAGGTAAACAAATGATAATTAATATTAAAATTTTGGGATTTTGTGTTTATTTTAACTTATTTTTATTAAAAAATAGTTAAAAATCAAATTTTATTTCAATTTATCATTCACTTGTAACTTGTAAAATTTTTCTGAGGGTCGCCGTCGACCCTAAGCCTTTTTTCTACAATTCTACAAGTTTACAAATTTACAAGTGCAAATTTAGTTTAGTGAAACAAAACCACTTGTAGAAGTATGACTTGTAGACTTGTGACTTGTAAAATTCACTTGTAGCTACAAACTTGTAATTGTATTTTGATGAAACACAATTATTCACAAGTTCACAATTTTACAGGCAAAAACACTTGTAATTGTGAACTTGTAGCTTAGTGAAATAGGCCCCTGTAGTTTGATTACAAGGTTTTCATGGACGGACAGACATCGCAAAATCGACTCAGAAAGTGATCCAGAACAGATTGGTATACTTTAAGGTGGGTGTTGGGATAATATTTTTGCACTTTGCAAACATCAGCTCTAACTCAATATACCCTTCCCACTATGGTGGTACAGTTTTTAATTTGCATGGTATTTGTTGGAACTTTTTTCGAAAAAGTTTAATAACTTTTGCAAATATAAACCGATTTCGACAAGTTATGTTTATTTCTATATATTCTATTGTCTTTAAAACACTGTGTAAAAAAATAGGTTTTCATAGAAAAAAATTAAAATAACTTTGTTGAATTTGAAAAACGACGAAAAAAATATGCAAACTTTTTATAAAAACATACATCATTTCATTTTATGAAAGCTTAATTCTTTGAAAAATTTTGAAAATTTTTAAATCGGTCTAAAAATGTGTGAGTTAGAGGTACTAAAGTACTACATAGAACAGTTTTTTCGAAATAACTCAAAATTTTGAGGGTGTTTCAAAAACTTTGAAAACGGTTTTAGTATTCCCTCACCTAGGCCTACAACTCCCATTAGGTCGCTTTTCAAGTTCTGACAAAAAGTTTTATTTTGTAGCAGAGTGTTTTCTTTAAGTTCTATTTTAATACGAAAATGAGTTTTTAAATTATACTTAAATGGATTCCACTTCCGATTTTGTGCATTTTTTACAAAATATACTTTCTTTTCCTGGAATTAAAAATCGAATATTATAAAGCTCTTGATTTCTCAAGGAGTTATAAAAACTAATTCATACAAAAATCGGATAAACATCAAGAATTCTTTGGAAGGTTTCAAAGTAAATGACATCTTCCAAACAACTTGTTCCAAAATCGATGAATCAACTTTTTGAAAACTGAAAAATGAGGTAAATAGATGTAAAAATGCTTGTCGTATGTAATTATGCCATATTGCAACTTTTGTTTGTTAAACTCAACATAGTAAAATTTAGTATTAAAAATATAATTTAATTTTTTTTTATGGGAACAAAATTGGGGATTTCAATTTTGAAATGGGAATTTTTTTGGGGACATCGACTTTCAGATTGGGGACATGAGGTAAACTTTGCCTGGCAACACTGAATGTGACTAATATGCTCATGATAACAACAAACACTCTTATTTACTTGCTGGTATTGTTGTTTTATTCCAAGTGAGTTATTAAAATAATAATCAAACAAAAACATTAATAGATTCTATAAAAATATTTATCGAAAATAAAATTAGTTTCAGACAGGCGATTGTTTGAAAATATTTTAGCAATAATTCTTTCTGTGCAAGTTATCCATGATATCGATGGCTTAATATAAAAAAGGCGTAACTCGATTTTTTGTTACATTACAGGAGAAGGAAAAAACTTAATAAAATCCATAAAATTTTAGGTACAAACAGAGTTTTAATGCTATTTTTAATAAAAAGAGGCAACACATTTTATTTCTCATTTAAAATTTAATTTTATTTTTTAAACTGAGTTGAAAATGAGACATATTATTATAATAATTCAGGTTTAAATAATAAAAGGAAATAATTCATGAACTTAAGAGGATTAAATTATTTCTTATAAAACAAGTTATCAAAAAAGATGGCAATAAGCAGATAAAAACTTTTCAAATCCTGTATGTAGGTGGTCTTTTTTGAGATTGCTATTTACTGCTTAAAAAGTGAATCGGGGAGGATATCTTTTATCACCGACTTTGATCTATGTATGTGGGAGAGATTCGTAAATGTCAGTTAAGTCTGTTCTGAAATATATTGATCCTAATAATGAGTCATACGCCAAGTCTAGTAGCATATTTACAGTAAGATCACCAATACATCTGCCTAAAATTTGAAATAGAGGTTTGAGTACATACATTTCATGAACTTTTATAGAAAGCTTTTATGGTGAGCCTGTAGGGGTCCCCCCTTTATTAATTGCACAAATTGCGATGGCAATTTTTTTTTGCTTATTTTTGATTTTTCTTTCTATAAGGGAATGGATGGAGTAACATTCCAGTTGAGTATGTCCACTTATTAAAACATTTTGCTCAATCGTTATTTGACTTTCCATACCAAAAGCAAACAATGCATTCTTTCACATAACATAATTGTCCAATTCGTGTGTTAAAATATTGTATATAGTGAAATTATATAGTTGTGGCTGCATTTTATAATATGCAGCACTCGTCTTTCAAAAATTTTCTGACTTGACTTAGGGCTTTTTTGAAATCGTTATAAATCTGTTATTTGAAATTATACCCTCCGGAAATTTCGAGGCAAGGTGCATCTGACATTTGTCTACCGGAATAAACAAGAAACGCTATTTAAAAAAAAAAAAAAATGAGTTACGCCTTTTTTATATTTTATATTTACATAATATTATAGACTAATATTTTGTGTATCATGTGTTCTGTTAAGTTATTCTATGTTATGCTTTTTATAAAATTGAATTCAAATTATATGTTTAAATTGGACAATAACAAAATCATAACAAAAATGTTTTTAATAAAAATGTCCATAAAAATGATGTAAATTTGTCATTTTTATTATAACATTGACCTTTTAAGTTTTAGTACTTAAAAGAAAAATATGTTTTTTCAGAAATAGAAACGTCTTTTTAAATATATGGCAACACTGTGCCCAAATGTCAGTAAATGACATTTTCTGATAATTTAATCAGCAACAAACTCATAATGTGTTCGAGCAGCATCTATATTTCCAAAATATTACACATAAACATACGCACACGCACACGTTCACTCTGACTTATTTCAATGTAATCTTATATACACTGTACAGAAAATTTGTTAGAAGAATGAATGGCATAAACTTTTTCGATTTTGATAAAAATTTATCGCATTATATGATTTTGACGATGGCACAACGAGTTTAATCGCAGTCGACTTCGTTTAATGACTAATTTCGTGAATCATCGAGTAAAATATTTTGTCAATTTTTGCTTTTCATATTCAAAGGAATTTTAAAACATTTTTATGATGTGGAGCATTGGATTTATATAATTGAAGCATTAAGTGTAATTCCATAATTTTTCCAATGTATTTTAAAATTTCGATACAAAATTAATTTAGAAAGCTTCTCAAAATGTACATGACACTATTTTTTCCAAAATGTCTTGCTAAATCTATGTGTAGCATCAACCATAATCATGTGAAGTACAACATTTTAACTTACGGTGACTTGTAATTAGTGCACAATAAGGATCTGGACCTCCATGGAGGAGCAAACAACTGAGTAATTCACGTTGTAGTATTTTCAAATTCAACATTTCATTTGAAGGACTAAAAAAAAAACATTTTTGTAACATGTTATATTAGGGATATAACTATTGACATTTTTTGCAAATATGCAAATTGGCATAGCATAGTCGAATAGAGCATTAAAAAATATGAAAAACCACGGTATTATTTTTTCGCGGTTGTTAAAAAAGTTCACGCACCAAACGCAATAAAGTCTTTCATGAAATATTTTCAATTATTTTGAAATACAAAATATTTCTTATTCTAATAATAACTGCGGAAATACTTCACATTTGCAAAAAAAAAAAATTAATCAGAAAAAAATCATTTTGGTTAATTTTAGAAATCGGTGTTGGTGCGTGATGTTTTTGATTCCAAATGACATAAAAAAATTATTTCCATTACTTATACAATATTGCCCATCACGTGGTGGTATGCCAAAAATTTCGCCAACATTAGTTATATCCCTAATGTTATATATTGTATATTTCTAAATTATTTCCTTAATAAACTCAAAAATAGAAGAATATCATACAAAATTAAGAAAACTCTAAACTATTTAAAACTTAATTAAGTAATTCATAGAAAATTCTTGAAATTTAGTTGGAAATGCATGAAGCGCTTACGGGGTTAGTTCTACCAAGAAAATAGCTTCCTTAACCTAATGGATTAGATACCAATTATGTACATGTAAGCAGAATTTAATTGTTACAAATTAAAGAGAAAAATAATGTTGACACAAACTAAAAATGTTTTCATTCTGTTGTAGACGTACATATGTAAATTTGGTAAAGCTCATCAAATACTCAAATATGAGAACTTCACTGGCAACAGATTTAGTCTGATGATGTCTGATTCACAATACAATGGAGGAGGGGTGATTATATTCCTATTTGCGCTGTGGCGTAACTGAAACATTAAAAAGGGAAATAAACCATTTCTTTTGTTTTCGAACGTCAAAATTCCATGTAGACCAATTTTGCTGGAAAATGGCAAAGAAAACATTCCCCTATGTCAAATTAGGTAAAAAGTTTTGTCTGATAGCTACTTGCTTCAAATAAAGATAATTCCCACTTAAAAATACTTTCAGCATTTGATTTTAAATTTTGCCAGTATCAGTAAATATCTAATAAACGTATGTAGTTATCAGGTAAATTGTATACTTTAACCAACTGCGCCTTACTTTCACACTTTTATCTACATGTACATATCGTTGGTCTCACGTAGAAAGGCCCGAACTCAAATAATTTAAAATTTACAGGAGACGGAAAAAACGTAATAGAAACTGTATTATCAACATGTAACATTTGTTATACAATTGCTTGTAAAACCGTTATTCCTGATACTATTGCATTAAATTTGTGTGATGAGATGTATTTGTATTGGAATCTAACTAAAATTTCGAAAAATGCGAGTTAGGGCATTTTTACGTGAGACCAACGATATATGTATATGTGTGTATTTGTGAGTGTGAGTTTGTATTCGGTAGAGTTGTGTTCTATGAAAATGACTTGTTTGTGCAACTTTTCAAAATACGGATACTAGTTGGGAGCATTTTTTTTCCTGTTCTGACACATTGACACTTTTATAGCAAATTATACCCAGCAGGTTGCAAGAGACAATTAACTTAGGCCAATAATGCTATAACCCAAAATGAACTTTTGAACTTTGTACATGTCTTTATGTAATTAACATAAACTCAAAATGAAAAAGTGTTACTTTTGTCTTCTCATACGACAACAAAGGAATGTTGGTTGTCTCATCTCACTTGCAAAACATCAAAGTTCTAATATCCTGAATTTTGAAAGAAGACCTTCTTTAACCCTTTAATGCATATTGTTGCCAATTGTCTACATTCCAGTTCCACTTAATATTAGATGAATATAAGCTTGATACTAATTCAGATTCTAATTCAGAAAAATCAAATGGAGTACGAAAAGTTTTAGCTAACGAAATTCTAAATCAAACTAAAGCTAAATGAAATATTATAAATAAAAATCAACTAAATATTTGATAATTTATAGAAAAATAAAAGTAAAAATCATGCATTTAAGGGTTAAATAACACAGTGCAATATGAAACACAAGGCTTTCAATTTCGAAAGCAATTGCAATCTGCCAAACAAATATCAAAATCTGCCGTGTGATGATAGTGACATTTGTGTTTGACACATTCAACACGAAACACAAAAACATTTGGTTGGTGTTTTTTTAATAGTTGCATATTATCTCCCGAATCGCAGTACATAGTAGCTTTCTGGTTGGTGTTTTTATACCCTACACCACCATAGTGTGGAGGGTGTTATGCGTTTGTGCAGATGTTTGTAACGCCCAAAAATATTAGTCCCACCTTAAAGTATACCGATCGACTTAGAATCACTTTCTCAGTCGATTAAACGATGCCCTTCCGTCCGTCTGGCTGGCTGGCTGTCCATGTAAACCTTGTGCGCAGAGTACAGGTCGCAATTTTGAAGATATTTCGATCAAATTTGGTACATATTATTTTTTCGGCCCAAGGACCAAGCCTATTGAAAATGGCTGAACTCTGTCCATTATTTCACCTAGCCCCCATACAAATGTCCTTCCGAAATTGGACTTTATCGGTCATAAATGTTTAATTTATATATGTATCTCCACAAATTGCGCTCCAAATAAGTTTTATATATACAAAATTCCTGATCGTAACCAAATTTTGTTACGATCGGTCCATAATTAGTCATAGCTCCCATATAGACCCGCTTCCGAAAATCACTTTAACGTGCATAAATCGCTTAAAAATTTTGGTGTACTCACAAAATTCAACATAGTAAACTTTCTTTTTTTTATTAATTCTTCATTTACATAACCGAGCCCTTAAGGGCCTTATATGGTTAATAAAAGCTACTAGCTATATATAAAAACTACAATTAACAAAAATTTATATACTTAAATTTAAAGTATAGTACATAGTAAATAAAGTACAAAATAAGTAATCATTAAGATTTGAGATCAATAAATAGTAAAAAGCCATAATGAATGCTGGATAAGGTTATTATTGTTTTTCTTTGCTTAACAGTTGATAAGCATGCGATTCTGCAAGTTCTAATAATTTAAATTTAAATTGAGGAAGTGTATAAGAAAATTTTCTCAATTCTCTCGGTAAGGCATTCCAAATTTTAGATAAACGAATTTGAAACTATTTTTGAAAGCATTTAAAGTGTCTAATGGGAAAAATTATCTGAGTGTTTCTAGTCGAGCGAGAAAAATTAAACATGTCAACAATATACCCAGGGTAACCTTTAACAATTGTTTTATAAAAAAATAGAAGCAACTCGTCTTCTTATTGAGCAAGATAAATGAATATTTAATGAATACAGTCTTTTTAATATAAATGATATTCGGGAGGTTAACAAATTGATATGTGGAGAAAAATTCAATAAGTTATCTATAACAAAACCTAGACATCTCATCTTATTAACAAATTCAACAGGTACATAATTAATAATTTCATAGAGGTGTTTCGTACTTTTTCGAAATTCGAAACTTTTAGGGGAGAAAACGGGTAAAAACTGTATTTTGGTACTTTTTGGCACCCTATGTATCTTTTAAACCAATAAACATAGAATCAAATTTTAAATCGTATTCTTTACTTATCAAAAAATATAAAATATAAGTTTGGTACTTTTTGCAAATTCGAACCCTTAAGGGATACAAATTGTGTTAATTTTTTGGTACTTTTTCATAAAATATGTATATTTTGATATAGACATACGAATATTTTATTATGAGCTCCCACCACGTTACAGAAATTTATTTGAATAAAATCGTACCACCTCAATGGGGATAAAAAAGGTACCAAAAAGGGGATAAAATCGGGAAAATACATTATATTTGAAATTATTAAGCCAATTTTGATAATTTTTTAACGTTTTTTGGCAAAATGGAATATTTTTAAATTTCAAACTTGACGGGTGTTCAAGGAAGAAAAGGGAAATTGGTACTTTTCTCCTAATGGTACTTTTTTAACATTTTAAATTATTTCAGTTATCGACATTAAAGTTAGCTGATATGTATCTGAGTGAAGTTCGTGTTAGGAATAGGGGATAATATTTAGGTACCAAAATGTGTGAACTGAACTATAGGTACTTTTTTGTTCTTCTAATGGTACTTTATTTAATTTTCTATAGCAATGGACTTAAAACATGAAATTAAGCATACATGGTCCTAAGTGAGTTACAATTCTAGGGGGAGACTTTTTGGTACTTTTTCTTTATTCGAATGGTACTTTTTGTAATTTCTTCACCAATGAACCTAAAGCCATGAAATTAAGCTTATATGGACCCGAGTGAGTGGGAAACCACAAGTGGGGGATTTTTGGTACTTTTTATATATTCTTATGGTACTTTTTTGAATTTCCTATAATAATGGACCTAGAGTTGTCAAAAAATCGAAGAATTTCAAAACCGCGGTTTCGGTTTTAAAAAATTAAAAACCGATCGGTTTCGGTTTAGTGATAATTTATTAAATATTAAGTATTATAGAAACAAAATTAGTTGATAATATTGGAAATGATATACAAATCTAAATTATGGTTTAGTGAATGCGAATTTAAAAGTGATAATCAATGGTGCTATTTCCTTATTGCAATGGTACTTTGTGAATATTTTATAATAATAAACCTAAAAATTTAAAATTAGGAACACATTTTGCATTTTCTAATTTAATATTTCCAGAAATATTAAATTAGACATTTACAATTGGATTCACAAAGTAAGACTTAATAGTACTTTCTTCTAATTGCGGTGGCGAAGCGCACCGGGTCAGCTAGTATATAATATTCCTTTGCTGAATTAACGATACACACAACTGCTCGATAATAATAATTCAGTGGTAAGGATTGAAAGTATTAGTTGGAACAATTAATATATGTTTTGTTTTGTCAAAATTAAAAAAAATGAAATAATACCCCAAAAAATGAAATAACTCCCCAAAAATCGTTGTTGTTGCTCTCTGTACTAATTTTAGAATTGTAGAATTTTAGAAAATTCTAAAAAGGCAAAGCACGGATCCACGAAAAATATAAGTATATAAAAGAATAACCCCATATGTTTCTTAAATACTTACTAAGTGTTTTTACTATCACACGGTAAATAACGTCACAGTATGCACTTTTCTGAAAAAACTCAGTTTTTGGAACACATTTTCCCCGTTTTAGGAATTTCGTTATTTGAAAATAAAAAATTTCAAAAATTCTAATGCTATATTGGTTCCAAAATTTGTTATGATACCTTTAACTGTTAAAATTTTACATTAATTCAAATTTTGTATTTTTATTCGTGGAAAATCACCATATTGTATTTTTTAGTTTTTAAGGCAAATGACGCGTTTTTATAAAATTATTTAATTTTACTAAAATATCAATCCTCAAGCCCTAAGTTTGTCGTTCTAATAAGATATAAAAGACAAAAATTGGTTAAAAAATGTTAAAGTTATTAAAAAATCGCCACTAGAACAAGAAATGTAGAAACAAAAGCGCATTTTTACTTAAAATATATCCATATTTACTTGTATATGAGTTTTTGTTACTGTTTATGAAACAACCGGGTTTTTAAAAAACCGTTTTGTCGGTTAACCCAAAATTGGCCTTTTTTAAAAAACCGGTTTTTCGGTTAACCGACATCGAAAAAACCGGTTAAACCGGTTAACCGTCATATATGTGTAGAACACATAAATGTCCAATAAAGTATATACAGCTTTAAAATTTGTAGTTTTTAGTAGTCAGGAATGGTTAATATTAAATAACTATAAATATACAAAAGTGATAATCCATTTTATTTTGTAAAAATTTCAAAATTGTTATCTCAGTCAAATGGAATTGAGTATAAAAATGTTACTAAATATATAATAAGTACTTTAATTATTGTTTTATTCATTAAATTTCAACCAAAAAATGTAAATACAAATTTATTATCAAATCGACTTTATGAGTCCTCGACTTTATGAGTCAAAAAGTCCCAAAAAAGGACTTATAAGATACAAACGCACTTCTTCTGAGCTGTGATTATTTGTCATTAAAAATCATACTAAATAATTAATAAAACTCCATAATCAGATTTCAAAAATATTTCAAACTAGCTGACCCGACAGACGTTGTCCTGTCCAAGTTAAAAAAAATTTGTGTGAAGCGGATTGAAAAGGGTAAAAATAGTTAAAAAAAAAAAACAACAGAATACAATGACATATTTTGAGTTTTTATATAAAAAATCGAATTTTGGTCAGAAATATGATCACAGATCGAGCTCTTTTTCTTGATTAAACGCTTAGTGGCCAAGTTATTAGCGAATTTAGATATTTTGAGTTTTTATATAAAAAATCTAATTTTGGTCAGAAATATGAGTGATCACAGATCGAGCTCTTTTTCTTGATTAAACGCTTATTGGCCAAGTTATTAGCGAATTTAGATATTTTGAGTTTTTATATAAAAAATTGATTTTTGGTCAGAAATATGAGTGATCACAGCGAATTTAGATATTTTAAGTTTTTATATAAAAAATCGAATTTTGGTCAGAAATATGAGTGATCACAGATCGAGCTCTTTTTCTTGATTAAACGCTTATTGGCCAAGTTATTAGCGAATTTAGATATTTTGAGTTTTTATATAAAAAATCGACATTTGGTCAGAAATATGAGTGATCACAGATCGTGCTCTTTTTCTTGATTAAACGCTTATTGGCCAAGTTATTAGCGAATTTAGATATTTTGAGTTTTTATATAAAAAATTGATTTTTGGTCAGAAATATAAGTGATCACAGATCGTGCTCTTTTTCTTGATTAAACGCTTATTGGCCAAGTTATTAGCGAATTTAGATATTTTGAGTTTTTATATAAAAAATCGACTTTTGGTCAGAAATATGAGTGATCACAGATCGAGATCTTTTTCTTGATTAAACGCTTATTGGCCGAGTTATTAGCGAATTTAGATATTTTGAGTTTTTATATAAAAAATCGAATTTTGGTCAGAAATATGAGTGATCACAGATCGAGCTCTTTTTCTTGATTAAACGCTTATTGGCCAAGTTATTAGCGAATTTAGATATTTTGAGTTTTTATATAAAAAATCGATTTTTGGTCAGAAATATGAGTGATCACAGATCGTGCTCTTTTTCTTGATTAAACGCTTATTGGCCAAGTTATTAGCGAATTTAGATATTTTGAGTTTTTATATAAAAAATCGATTTTTGGTCAGAAATATGAGTGATCACAGATCGTGCTCTTTTTCTTGATTAAACGCTTATTGGCCAAGTTATTAGCGAATTTAGATATTTTGAGTTTTTATATAAAAAATCGATTTTTGGTCAGAAATATGAGTGATCACAGATCGTGCTCTTTTTCTTGATTAAACGCTTATTGGCCAAGTTATTAGCGAATTTAGATATTTTGAGTTTTTATATAAAAAATTGATTTTTGGTCAGAAATATGAGTGATCACAGCGAATTTAGATATTTTAAGTTTTTATATAAAAAATCGAATTTTGGTCAGAAATATGAGTGATCCTAGATCGAGCTCTTTTTCTTGATTAAACGCTTATTGGCCAAGTTATTAGCGAATTTAGATATTTTGAGTTTTTATATAAAAAATCGATTTTTGGTCAGAAATATGAGTGATCACAGATCGTGCTCTTTTTCTTGATTAAACGCTTATTGGCCAAGTTATTAGCGAATTTAGATATTTTGAGTTTTTATATAAAAAATCGACTTTTGGTCAGAAATATGAGTGATCACAGATCGAGATCTTTTTCTTGATTAAACGCTTATTGGCCGAGTTATTAGCGAATTTAGATATTTTGAGTTTTTATATAAAAAATCGAATTTTGGTCAGAAATATGAGTGATCACAGATCGAGCTCTTTTTCTTGATTAAACGCTTATTGGCCAAGTTATTAGCGAATTTAGATATTTTGAGTTTTTATATAAAAAATCGATTTTTGGTCAGAAATATGAGTGATCACAGATCGTGCTCTTTTTCTTGATTAAACGCTTATTGGCCAAGTTATTAGCGAATTTAGATATTTTGAGTTTTTATATAAAAAATCGATTTTTGGTCAGAAATATGAGTGATCACAGATCGTGCTCTTTTTCTTGATTAAACGCTTATTGGCCAAGTTATTAGCGAATTTAGATATTTTGAGTTTTTATATAAAAAATCGATTTTTGGTCAGAAATATGAGTGATCACAGATCGTGCTCTTTTTCTTGATTAAACGCTTATTGGCCAAGTTATTAGCGAATTTAGATATTTTGAGTTTTTATATAAAAAATCGATTTTTGGTCAGAAATATGAGTGATCACAGATCGTGCTCTTTTTCTTGATTAAACGCTTATTGGCCAAGTTATTAGCGAATTTAGATATTTTGAGTTTTTATATAAAAAATCGACTTTTGGTCAGAAATATGAGTGATCACAGATCGTGCTCTTTTTCTTGATTAAACGCTTATTGGCCGAGTTATTAGCGAATTTAGATATTTTGAGTTTTTATATAAAAAATCGAATTTTGGTCAGAAATATGAGTGATCACAGATCGAGCTCTTTTTCTTGATTAAACGCTTATTGGCCAAGTTATTAGCGAATTTAGATATTTTGAGTTTTTATATAAAAAAATCGATTTTTGGTCAGAAATATGAGTGATCACAGATCGTGCTCTTTTTCTTGATTAAACGCTTATTGGCCAAGTTATTAGCGAATTTAGATATTTTGAGTTTTTATATAAAAAATCGATTTTTGGTCAGAAATATGAGTGATCACAGATCGTGCTCTTTTTCTTGATTAAACGCTTATTGGCCAAGTTATTAGCGAATTTAGATATTTTGAGTTTTTATATAAAAAATCGATTTTTGGTCAGAAATATGAGTGATCACAGATCGTGCTCTTTTTCTTGATTAAACGCTTATTGGCCAAGTTATTAGCGAATTTAGATATTTTGAGTTTTTATATAAAAAATCGATTTTTGGTCAGAAATATGAGTGATCACAGATCGTGCTCTTTTTCTTGATTAAACGCTTATTGGCCAAGTTATTAGCGAATTTAGATATTTTGAGTTTTTATATAAAAAATCAACTTTTGGTCAGAAATATGAGTGATCACAGATCGTGCTCTTTTTCTTAATTAAACGCTTATTGGCCAAGTTATTAGCGAATTTAAATATTTTGAGTTTTTATATAAAAAATCGATTTTTGGTCAGAAATATGAGTGATCACAGATCGAGCTCTTTTTCTTAATTAAACGCTTATTGGCCAAGTTATTAGCGAATTTAGATATTTTGAGTTTTTATATAAAAAATCGACATTTGGTCAGAAATATGAGTGATCACAGATCGTGCTCTTTTTCTTAATTAAACGCTTATTGGCCAAGTTATTAGCGAATTTAGATATTTTGAGTTTTTATATAAAAAATCGACATTTGGTCAGAAATATGAGTGATCACAGATCGTGCTCTTTTTCTTGATTAAACGCTTATTGGCCAAGTTATTAGCGAATTTAGATATTTTGAGTTTTTATATAAAAAATTGATTTTTGGTCAGGAATATGAGTGATCACAGCGAATTTAGATATTTTAAGTTTTTATATAAAAAATCGAATTTTGGTCAGAAATATGAGTGATCACAGATCGAACTCTTTTTCTTGATTAAACGCTTATAGGCCAAGTTATTAGTGAATTTAGATATTTTGAATTTTTATATAAAAAATCGACTTTTGGTCAGAAATATGAGTGATCACAGATCGAGCTCTTTTTCTTGATTAAACGCTTATTGGCCAAGTTATTAGCGAATTTAGATATTTTGAGTTTTTATATAAAAAATCGACATTTGGTCAGAAATATGAGTGATCACAGATCGTGCTCTTTTTCTTGATTAAACGCTTATTGGCCAAGTTATTAGCGAATTTAGATATTTTGAGTTTTTATATAAAAAATTGATTTTTGGTCAGAAATATAAGTGATCACAGATCGAGCTCTTTTTCTTGATTAAACGCTTATTGGCCAAGTTATTAGCGAATTTAGATATTTTGAGTTTTTATATAAAAAATCGATTTTTGGTCAGAAATATGAGTGATCACAGATCGTGCTCTTTTTCTTGATTAAACGCTTATTGGCCAAGTTATTAGCGAATTTAGATATTTTGAGTTTTTATATAAAAAATCGATTTTTGGTCAGAAATATGAGTGATCACAGATCGTGCTCTTTTTCTTGATTAAACGCTTTTGGTCAGAAATATGAGTGATCACAGATCGAGCTCTTTTTCTTGACTAAACGCTTATTGGCCAAGTTATTAGCGAATTTAGATATTTTGAGTTTTTATATAAAAAATCGATTTTTGGTCAGAAATATGAGTGATCACAGATCGTGCTCTTTTTCTTGATTAAACGCTTATTGGCCAAGTTATTAGCGAATTTAGATATTTTGAGTTTTTATATAAAAAATCGACTTTTGGTCAGAAATATAAGTGATCACAGATCGAGCTCTTTTTCTTGATTAAACGCTTTTGGTCAGAAATATGAGTGATCACAGATCGAGCTCTTTTTCTTGACTAAACGCTTATTGGCCAAGTTATTAGCGAATTTAGATATTTTGAGTTTTTATATAAAAAATTGATTTTTGGTCAGAAATATGAGTGATCACAGATCGTGCTCTTTTTCTTGATTAAACGCTTATTGGCCAAGTTATTAGCGAATTTAGATATTTTGAGTTTTTATATAAAAAATCGATTTTTGGTCAGAAATATGAGTGATCACAGATCGTGCTCTTTTTCTTGATTAAACGCTTATTGGCCAAGTTATTAGCGAATTTAGATATTTTGAGTTTTTATATAAAAAATCGATTTTTGGTCAAAAATATGAGTGATCACAGATCGAGCTCTTTTTCTTGATTAAACGCTTATTGGCCAAGTTATTAGCGAATTTAGATATTTTGAGTTTTTATATAAAAAATCGACTTTTGGTCAGAAATATAAGTGATCACAGATCGAGCTCTTTTTCTTGATTAAACGCTTTTGGTCAGAAATATGAGTGATCACAGATCGAGCTCTTTTTCTTGACTAAACGCTTATTGGCCAAGTTATTAGCGAATTTAGATATTTTGAGTTTTTATATAAAAAATCGATTTTTGGTCAGAAATATGAGTGATCACAGATCGTGCTCTTTTTCTTGATTAAACGCTTATTGGCCAAGTTATTAGCGAATTTAGATATTTTGAGTTTTTATATAAAAAATCGATTTTTGGTCAGAAATATGAGTGATCACAGATCGTGCTCTTTTTCTTGATTAAACGCTTATTGGCCAAGTTATTAGCGAATTTAGATATTTTGAGTTTTTATATAAAAAATCGATTTTTGGTCAAAAATATGAGTGATCACAGATCGAGCTCTTTTTCTTGATTAAACGCTTATTGGCCAAGTTATTAGCGAATTTAGATATTTTGAGTTTTTATATAAAAAATCGACTTTTGGTCAGAAATATAAGTGATCACAGATCGAGCTCTTTTTCTTGATTAAACGCTTTTGGTCAGAAATATGAGTGATCACAGATCGAGCTCTTTTTCTTGACTAAACGCTTATTGGCCAAGTTATTAGCGAATTTAGATATTTTGAGTTTTTATATAAAAAATCGATTTTTGGTCAGAAATATGAGTGATCACAGATCGTGCTCTTTTTCTTGATTAAACGCTTATTGGCCAAGTTATTAGCGAATTTAAATATTTTGAGTTTTTATATAAAAAATCGATTTTTGGTCAGAAATATGAGTGATCACAGATCGAGCTCTTTTTCTTGATTAAACGCTTATTGGCCAAGTTATTAGCGAATTTAGATGATTTGAGTTTTTATATAAAAAATCGACTTTTGGTCAGAAATATGAGTGATCACAGATCGAGCTCTTTTTCTTGATTAAACGCTTATTGGCCAAGTTATTAGCGAATTTAGATATTTTAAGTTTTTATATAACAAATCGAATTTTGGTCAGAGATATGAGTGATAACAGATCGAGCTCTTTTTCTTGATTAAACGCTTATTGGCCAAGTTATTAGCGAATTTAGATATTTTGAGTTTTTATATAAAAAATCGACTTTTGGTCAGAAATATGAGTGATCACAGATCGAGATCTTTTTCTTGATTAAACGCTTATTTGCCAAGTTACTAGCGAATTTAGATATTTTGAGTTTTTATATAAAAAATCGATTTTTGGTCAGAAATATGAGTGATCACAGATCGTGCTCTTTTTCTTGATTAAACGCTTATTGGCCAAGTTATTAGCGAATTTAGATATTTTGAGTTTTTATATAAAAAATCGATTTTTGGTCAGAAATATGAGTGATCACAGATCGTGCTCTTTTTCTTGATTAAACGCTTATTGGCCAAGTTATTAGCGAATTTAAATATTTTGAGTTTTTATATAAAAAATCGATTTTTGGTCAGAAATATGAGTGATCACAGATCGAGCTCTTTTTCTTGATTAAACGCTTATTGGCCAAGTTATTAGCGAATTTAGATGATTTGAGTTTTTATATAAAAAATCGACTTTTGGTCAGAAATATGAGTGATCACAGATCGAGCTCTTTTTCTTGATTAAACGCTTATTGGCCAAGTTATTAGCGAATTTAGATATTTTAAGTTTTTATATAACAAATCGAATTTTGGTCAGAGATATGAGTGATAACAGATCGAGCTCTTTTTCTTGATTAAACGCTTATTGGCCAAGTTATTAGCGAATTTAGATATTTTGAGTTTTTATATAAAAAATCGACTTTTGGTCAGAAATATGAGTGATCACAGATCGAGATCTTTTTCTTGATTAAACGCTTATTGGCCGAGTTATTAGCGAATTTAGATATTTTGAGTTTTTATATAAAAAATCTAATTTTGGTCAGAAATATGAGTGATCACAGATCGAGCTCTTTTTCTTGATTAAACGCTTATTTGCCAAGTTATTAGCGAATTTAGATATTTTAAGTTTTTATATAAAAAATCGAATTTTGGTCAGAAATATGAGTGATCACAGATCGAGCTCTTTTTCTTGATTAAACGCTTATTTGCCAAGTTACTAGCGAATTTAGATATTTTGAGTTTTTATATAAAAAATCGATTTTTGGCCAGAAATATGAGTGATCACAGATCGTGCTCTTTTTCTTGATTAAACGCTTATTGGCCAAGTTATTAGCGAATTTAGATATTTTGAGTTTTTATATAAAAAATCGATTTTTGGTCAGAAATATGAGTGATCACAGATCGTGCTCTTTTTCTTGATTAAACGCTTATTGGCCAAGTTATTAGCAAATTTAGATATTTTGAGTTTTTATATAAAAAATCGATTTTTGGTCAGAAATATGAGTGATCACAGATCGAGCTCTTTTTCTTGATTAAACGCTTATTGGCCAAGTTATTAGCGAATTTAGATATTTTGAGTTTTTATATAAAAAATCGATTTTTGGTCAGAAATATGAGTGATCACAGATCGAGCTCTTTTTCTTGATTAAACGCTTATTGGTCAAGTTATTAGCAAATTTAGATATTTTGAGTTTTTATATAAAAAATCGATTTTTGGTCAGAAATATGAGTGATCACAGATCGAGCTCTTTTTCTTGATTAAACGCTTATTGGCCAAGTTATTAGCGAATTTAGATATTTTGAGTTTTTATATAAAAAATCGACTTTTGGTCAGAAATATGAGTGATCACAGATCGAGCTCTTTTTCTTGATTAAACGCTTATTGGTCAAGTTATTAGCAAATTTAGATATTTTGAGTTTTTATATAAAAAATCGATTTTTGGTCAGAAATATGAGTGATCACAGATCGAGCTTTTTTTCTTTATTAAACGCTTATTGGCCAAGTTATTAGCGAACTTAGATATTTTGAGTTTTTATATAAAAAATCGATTTTTCTTCAGAAATATGAGTGATCACAGATCGAGCTCTTTTTCTTGATTAAACGCTTATTGGCCAAGTTATTAGCGAATTTAGATATTTTGAGTTTTTATATAAAAAATCGATTTTTGAGTGATCACAGATCGAGCTCTTTTTCTTGATTAAACGCATATTGGCCAAGTTATTAGCGAATTTAGATATTTCGAGTTTTTATATAAAAATCGATTTTTCGTCAGAAATATGAGTGATCACAGATCGAGCTCCTTTTCTTGATTATACGCTTATTGGCCAGGTTATTATCGATTTAAGCTATTGTGAGTTTTTATATAAGTAATCGAATTTTGCTCTTTAATATGACTGATCACAGACCGATGTATTTTGCAGATGTATTTAATAAGTGGGCGTATTAGTGGACGGGGACAATTTTTATTTATGTAAAAACTTATGCGGACTATGTATGGCTCTTTTTAATGAAGCGGATTATGGACTTCCAATTTTGGACCACTTTGGAATTGAATTGATGGTATGTCACAAATAACACGAACAATGTTGGCCTGCAAGTCGTCAATTGTTGCTAGTTTATCAGCATAAACTAGTCACTTCACGTGGACCTACAGGTAATAATCGAAAATGTCAAATCGCTCGTCCTTGGAGGCCAATGGACAGGTCTGTTTCAATAAATCGATGGTTGCGGTATCCATATGGCACGTTATATATAATCCATATTTTCAACCAAAAATCGTTAATCAAGGTTTTGTAACGATCTCCATTGACCGCAACGCCAGCTCCGACTTTATTTATGAAGAAATAAGATCCGATGATGCCACCAGCATGTAAACCACACCAAACGGTGAATTTTTCTGGATGTAATAAAGTGTGTTGAGTTTGTTGTGGATTGGTTTTACTCAATATGGATCAATTTTGTTTATTAACAAACCCGTTAAGACAAAATTGAGCCTCATCGCTAAATGTAATTTTGCGATAAAACAGTCGACAATAAAGTGAATCAATAACTGATTTTCAAATTATATATAGATAATTTGGTAGCATTGTTCAACCATCAATATATTTATAATGATTTGACAGAATATACTGATTCTAAATGTCAAAAAGTGACAACAGTGGGACAGTTCATTAGATAGTTAATCTTTTCGCAAGTTCTGGCGGGCTTAAAAAACCACAATTTATTATTAAAATTTTGGAAAATGTATTCCAAGATTTTATAATATTGAGCATATGATTCTTTGGAGCGACTCCTGTGTGCCACAAAACCGAAATAAAATGGTATCGTCTACTATCCTTGAAATTTTGTATAAAAGAAGTAATTTGAAAACAATTTTTCAAAAATGTTCACAGCCGGGACTTTCTCAAATTCAACAGATTTACACTGTACATAGTGCAATAGACCGATTCCTAAAATTAAAATAAGTTATTATCATTTTAGATTCGACAACAAAATCAATCCAAAAAGTTCATTTTAAAAATTATAGAAATCGGTCGGAAGATTTGAAAGCTTATTCATTACTAGCAAGCCAAAATAATTTTAAAGAATCTATTTGCCTAAATTAAAGTAATAAAATATAATAAATTCAATTTATTTTCTCTAGTCTATAAAACATCTATAAGTGAAAACGAATTTCCATCATCAAGTTTTAAAATACGAGCTAGAAAGAGAGTTTTGGCAATTTTATTCATACACATGAATAAATATTTCTCAAGACAAAATTAAAGATATTCAAATCATATTGCATGGAACACATTGAAGACAGCAGGCTACCAACTGCAATCTGTCAAAATTAGAATACACACGTTTATATGAAGACGATTATTTTGACGACAGCACAGCTACACGACCACACGATTGCTTTTGCCGCTGTAGCCGAATTAAACTAATTTCTATTTCTGTCAACTACAAAGCAGAAATAGTGTTGCTAATATAATAAAAAATGTAAATCAAATGAGTGCTTAAAAAAAATATATTTTTTTTACTTAATTAAGAGAAGTTTTTGATAACTGATTAATAACAGGTACATAATTAATTATAACCATATATATATGTTTACTCAAAATAATTGTTTAAATCTTAATTACTTTGGAATTTTGTACGGTTATTTTTTATTAAAGTGGCACCACTGAATTATAAATCAGCTGTTTACTTTGTAGCTGTCGCCTTTAAAATAATTCAGTAGCTGCCTCATGACTACAACTCCAGCCAGCAGAATTTGTGTTTGTGTAGTCGTGTAGCCTGCTGTCTTCAATGTGTTCAATGCATATGTGTATACCTCGTCATCAGATCCGTGTGGTCATTTGACAGATATTTTATTCCGTAGTTAATCAGAACATGTCGTCTTTACAATCCAATAAATAATCACAACTATCTCAAAAAATACATGTTTTTATTTTAAAATCAAAAATTGCATTCTTACTGAGACACCCTATATATAAAAATAACCGCTATAGATTGTATGCTGTAAAATTCACGAATATAGAACGAATTCGAAATTCCTATTATAATTAAAATAAAATATTTTTTTCTTTTTTAAAAACTTGTTAAATATTTGTATCACATACGTGAAGATAACACAAGATTTTTATATTTATAAAATTTCATACAAATTTTATTGTATATCCACAAAAATGGCTCATACGGTTCATAACTCATGTGAGAAAAACCAGGACAATCTTGATTTTTGGCCTATTTTTGATTTATATCTGGATTACCAATGATAGATATTTCAAAGACCGTTGCAACAGCGAAGGCCATATCAAGTCAGACCTACAATGCGTCAAAATCGGGAAAAATATTTTTGAAACCGATTGATTACATTTTGAAAAAATTTAAAAAAACAAATAATTTTTTTTTGCCATACAATTTAAAAAAAATTATTTAAAAAAAAAAATATTTTTTTTTAAATTTTGTTTACCTAAAAATATTTAAAATTTTTTTCATTTCGAAACATCATCTGCGTCTCGAAACGCCAAAAGGTAGAGCCATGAAATTTGAACTCTACGTTCACCTCTCTCTATGGAGGGATTTTTGGAAATTCGAGGGTTTAGAGATAAACATGTTTTATACCTATAATCGAGTTTTAGTATAAAAAACATAAATATATTAAAGCGTTAATAACTTTAAAGCCAAGAGTTGGTATCTATCATATTTCTTTACATTTAGTAGGGCTTGTGCCTTTTTTATAAGACGTGCCAGCTATTTAAGACGAATACTTGAATTTTTTTCGTTAACTGAATTTTAAGTGCGATAGGGCCAAAACAAAAGGACCAAAGGGTATGAAATTTATTATTAAATGTTTGATAAAATCGGTACAACATATATGGCCAAAGATATGTGGAAATACGTTGACCCACCTCAGCGAACATCCGCTGTTAATTAATAACATGATATGACCGAAACTAATGGAACTAAAAATACGAAATTTGGTCCGAATATTTTATAATACAATGTACGATTATTTCATTTTAACCGGAAAATTAACTAACTGTCGGTTTGTTTAACGGGGACCATTTAACCAACGGTTACCGATTTACGTTTCACCATCATTTGATTACTTAACCAAAGCATTCAGTAGAAAGTATGGCAATAATGCATACATTTGTTTACGAAAAATAGTGTAATGAAAGATTGAAATATAAATAATTGTCTAAAAGACGGCATAAAAAATAATAGTTTGTGTTTTCTTAGTGGTATAATAAAAAAAACGTATAAAACTCAAAAATATTAAGGTACCTAACTGTAAAATTTACAGAACAAACTGAACAACAATTACTGAAAACCAACAAGCAAAAGTGCACATTTGTTGTTTGGTTTGTAAGTGCAATATCCGGGTGGTATATGGATCACACCGTGCAAAATTTACTTTTCTTCGCTTTACACTTTTAAAAATTATAAATATTACAAAAATATAAATGTTTTTCCATGCTCTTTTATTATATTTCTTACAATTAAGATGCTAACCGGCGAAATTTGTTCGGTTATATTTAACAGCAACTTTGTTGTTAAATAGTGTCAATTAAGAATTAATCGTACATTGTGAAATTCAAATTAGCCTAACTTGCGGTTAAAGTTCACGTTAACTTTTAATCGTACATTGTGAGAATGGCCGTAATAATGATATAAATGTTAGAAAATATGTTTATTTAAAAAAAAAAATGGTCAAGTTGTAGAAAAATCGTATGTGTTCGTGGTGAATAAGTATGAATTGACACTTGTGTGTTAAAACAGTCCTCTTGCATACATATTTGTGGAAATATTTGAAAAAATAATTGACAGTCACATGGAATTTAGCAAACAATTTTTGTCTTAATTACCTGGCCACCACTGTACATATACATATGTAGTGAACCAGCTTTTGAAATCGATGACTTCCGATCGGGAAGACATCGATACACCAAGGTTAGTTCTATTGGATAGTAATTCAGACACAATTTCTCACCAAGATGTGGAGAACTCTCTGAGTTAGAGGGGGTCAAAATATGACATTTTTTCCAAGCAGGTGTTTTTTCCAAATATTTTAGATAGCTCTTTCTTTAGTCTTTCGAAAAAAAAATATAAGAAAAAAAAATGAAAAATGTTTATGTGCTGTTTTTCTTTAGCGAACGAGTGCTTTGAGTGGACGTTTTACATGTATTTTGTTTTTGTTACAATAACAAAACACATGTTAAATTTCCACTCAAAGTACTCGTTTCCTATAGAAAAACAGCACATTAATATTTTTTTTCCGAAATCAGAAACCATTTTTTCAAAATGGGCCCTTTTTTTCTTAAAATAAAGCGTAGATATTTTCCTTGAAGATCTATTTGGTCATGGGATGCGAGTTCGATATCTATCAAAATAAATGTTTTGTAACTTAAAACATTTTAAAACAATTTTGTTGACTTTTTTTCAAAATGGACCCTTTTTTGAATTATTTGTTTTTAGCTCAAACAGAAGCTTATAAATAAATATTTTGTAACTCAAAAGAAAGCTTAGGTCTTTTCCTTTAAGACCTATTTGGTCGCATATCCAATAGAACTCACAAATTTCATGGCAATCGGAAGACATCGATTTCAAAAGTTGGTTGGTTCACTTGACATGAAATGCCCCATATAACAGATATAAAGATGTAAAAACTAACTTGACTTAGACCACTTTCCCAATAACTCTCGCTCATATAATATCACAAGCAGGCTGGCAAAAATATTCAGCAGCATAAAAAACAACATCAACAACAAGGAATATAAAAAAGAAAGAAAAAACATCCAGTTTAATTGAATTTGTGATTGATAATGATCAAAATAATACATATTACGATAATTTCCTTGTAACAAATGAGAAATGAATACAGAGTTATTTTTCAAACGTGTTGTATGGTGCGTAACACATGCTCATGTGTTTGAAATGTTGAACGAGAAGAAGAAATATAAGGAAATTAAATATCCTTAACAACAAAAACATTTTTATTCTTTTTTATCTTCATTTGCTTTATGTCATTTGTTTGTTTGTTGGCGAGTAAAAATATGAATTCCTATGTGGAAGTTAAAGTGAAAAAAGTTAAGGGATGAAAATGATGGCCAGTAAAAATGTTTAATATGTTTGCTTTATTTTTAATTTGCTTTTAGGTAATCGTATTATAATACAACGTAGTATGTAGAAGTATTTATTTGTAATCAACCGAATGTAGGCAACTTAACTGTTACAACTCTGTAATAAAATCCTTAAAATATTTAAAAATCTATATATAGTTAAAAATACAAGGCCTGACTCATTCATTCATTCATTCATTCACTCACTCATTCACTGACTCATCATCAGTCATGAGTGAGTGAGTGAATGAATAAGTCAGGCCTTGTATTTTTATATATATATATATATGTTTTTTGGCTGTAATTAAAAAAAAAAATGAAAAACTTTGATTCTTCTTGTGGATTATTTTTATTTGGTCTTTTAATTTTTTTTACATCAAGTCGAGAATATGATGTCATGTAAATGGCCGCCGCCACAGTTGATTGTCATTTGAGCCCTTTTTATGGCATTTTCCATCACTTTGGCCAAAACTTCCGGCGATAGGTCCTCACATTCATGACGGATATTGTCTTTAAGAGCTGCAAGAGTCTGAGGCTTGTTGACATAAACCCGCGACTTCAAAAAGCCCCACAAAAAGAAGTCTGGAGCGTTTAAATCAGGCGGTCTTGCTGGCCAGTGCAAATCGCCAAAACGGGAGATTAGGCGCCCGGGAAATGCATCCTTCAGAATATCGGTTGTGGCACGTGCAGTGTGTGCCGTTGCACCGTCCTGTTGGAACCACATGTTTTCCAATCCCAATTCATCAAGTTGCGGCAAAGAGATCCTCATACCTAAATTACACATACGAGAAAAAATTACACATGTAAATAAATTTTCGAGATTTCAATAGGAGAAATTGTCTAAAATTGTCATGAATATAAAAGGTTTTTCACAGTTTGGACCAAATACGATCACTTTATTGTCAATGGACAATTTTCACTTGCGGTGATTTTAATTTATCCAGGAATTGGATATATTAGGGTATTAAAAGAAGGTTAGCAATCTCTTTTTTTTAATGAACTTTTCTAATTTAATGAATTCTTGAGATCAGTCAAATATGTCAATCCCAAATACGCTTTTAACAAATATTAATCAATGTTCATTCGGAGATTATTCCATTGGAAATTGTTACATTTGTATTAAAAATTTAACAATATTTAAAAAATAGCACACTGTTTGCTTTCGAATTTGAATTTATTCATATTTTATATAAAGTGCTTTGAAATCAGTTTTGTTTTCAGTTTCAAAGATAAATATTTTTTAGTATTTGTTTAAAAATTATAGCTCTGACCATTTTCCTTCACAGTAAATACTTTACCAGTAAAATCTTGTAACGTTTATATTTTTAAAATTTCTAGTTATTAATTTGAAATAAAGCTTCCAAAATAGTAAAGAGTAAGTCAATTTTATTGTTTATTATTTAAAACACACACCAAGAACCAGACAGACAATAGCATAAACACAAAACATTTCATACATTGACAATTTATTTTGGATATAATTGGAATTTAAAATTACACATGAATTACACATTCACTCAATTACACATGGGCTACACATCCAAGTTAAAATTACACACAATATGTGCAATTACACATGAAGTGGCAACACTGCTTCATATACTTATCATATTATTTCCATATTTTGTTAAAAATTACTAATAATAGTTCAATTCACAACTGACGTTGTACAGTCGTATGAGTTATAAGTCGTCTGAATCTACAATAGTTGTACAAATGTTGTTGATAATTTCTATATAAATATTTTGTACAACACCTACAACATTTTTATATATGTTTTTCGAATGTTGTATGAAAATTTAAGTATTACCAAAAGTTCATATTTAAACATAAACAAAAAAATTTGTTCATTTTAGTGTAAAATAACAACCAAACGATAACACTGAAATCAGTTGATTTATTTAATTTATGAAAAACGATAATTTGTTTTAAATATTTGTCAATTGTTTGCACTTTTTAAACAATTCAGACATTAGTTTGCTATTCTTCGCTGCACTATTAATTTTACATAATAATAGACTTTGGGATGTTTTGATTTTATCTGTTTCTTTTGGCATTTTCAAGACTCCAAAGGTAAACTTACGACTTTGCGAAATTTGCGTTCACAACCACAAAAGTTGTATCATACAACGTACAACATACAACTACGTTGTGAATTGGACAAATATGTTATTGTATGTAAATAAAAGAGAAAGTAACAGTTATTAAGAACAAGAACAAATGAATTGTTTATCTCACACAAAACCATTAAAAAGCAACAAAAACGAATAAAGGTCATACCTAGAGATTCCAAACGGTGAATCCCCGGGATTTTCGGGATTTCTTAAACCCTGAAGCCCGGGATTTTTTAATTTTAAATCCCGGGATTTTCGGGATTTTCCAAATCCCGTTTTTCATAAATAAATAGGGGAAATTGTAATTTTTGTGTGCCTTTTTCATGTATTTTGATATTTTACATGCCCAAATATCGCAAAGTGATGTTCTCCAAGGTTGTTAAGCTCAACGCCTGCGAAAACATAGTTAATAAAGGCAAGCGGTATTTTTGGTTTTCCGGGTCGGGATTTCGGGTTTCTTTACCAAATCCCGAACCCCGAGATTTTCAAAGATCAGTCCCGATTAGCATCTCTAGTCATACCAAACCTTTTAAATAAAAATCATTTTATAACTGTTATTTTCAGTGATTTATTTGGTCTATGAACGAGTTATTTTCGATCTCTGGTTGAAACATTACAAGCATCTGAGTGCACATTAGAGTATCCCGATGAACAGCATTTCTGCAAATCTGTTGTAAGAATATCACTCATTGCTAAGTTGAATATGGACAAAATAAAAAAAATAAAATACCTGTGAGTCAAGTCATCAGATCCCTAGAGTATCCCGTTAGATAAAAAGCTATCATTAACATACATGTGTATGAAAATAGATAAATGAGGTTTATTAAATGATTTTGACTGTCAAATCGTATTTATGATGGTTTTGCTGTCATTCATTTGAAAATTTTCCATAAAATTTCATTTGCGAAACCAATTGAATTTAACAATTTAAAATAATGTTTATTTTCATTTAAAGCATTTTAGATTAGACTTGGCTGGGAAATATTAAAGTTATTACGAATTAATTGTGAATTAGTATAACTAACATACAATTAAATATGGTGTAAGGCGTGTGTTGTGTGTCTTTTTACGTAATTCAGCTATTATATTTTGTCATTGTTTGGTGCTCTTGTTCTCATTCTGAACTTTAACATTTATTTAAGAGGCCACTTGAAGAAAATCTTAAGTGTATTTACTGAAAAGTTAAGCTGTTATAACATAATATTATCCTTGTCTTTATACTTTTCTATTTTTTGCTGATGTTTTCTTGAATAAAATTGTAGTGCAGAATACGAGTATGAATGTATTTTTCGTTTATTATGTGAACACACGCATCCACACCAGTGTTGCCATTTTGACGATTTTCGGGTATTTTATTAGACCTGGGGGCTAATTATTGCAGTCAAACACGATCGAATACTTATGATGATATCGAATAAATTGTATAGAAAATTATAATGTTTGCGTTCGAAATTTATTTCGATTATACATGGGACAATTTGCCCCCTGAGTATTTCATTAAAATCGTTTTGTGGCCCGGTGATGATGATGATTATTAAAAAGATGTATTTGAAAATAAAATTGTTTTTCTATAAAAAAGTTATCCTTAATTTGTTTTTTATTGAATTGTTATTTTATTTTAAGGTTTTGTTTACTCCTAAGTAAATAATATAATAAATAATTTAATTCAAAATTTAAACCTGCTTTTTATATTTAAAGTTTTTTGCTTTTTATCCTTGTTTTGAGTGCCAATTTTATTACCGTTTTTACACGTTTTGAATGTGTTATTTGCAAATTTTCAATTTTTTTTGTTAAAATTTTCCATTTTTTCTCTTGGCGCTTTTTACTCTTTTTTTTCGTAATTTGTTTACCCTTTTTACCCGTTTTTACTATACACTTGACGCTTTTCTTCATTTCTAAAATGGCAACACTGATCCACACGGGCAAAGAACTGGAAAGGAAGGGTTTGATTTGAAACGGAACGGTATGGAATGGAATGGATGGAAAAGGTGTAAATGTTGTGTTCTTCATGCTCTCGGTATTCAAGTATTAAGTGCTTAGAAATGTTTTTTTGCCTTAAGATGTTTGTTGCTAAAAATGTCTTCTTCTACGGCGGAATTTTTCCTTTTGCTGTCGTATTTTTAAAAAACAAGTGTTAAAGAGTTTATTTTATTCCTATTTTTCTTATTTTCATGCCAAACAAACATACACACGTTGTTTTGCCTCTCGACATGTGTATATTTGTGCATTTCTAAAGGAAAATAAAATAAGAATCAAGTACCAGTTTATACATACAAGTACAAATGTAAATTAGACCTGCCCTTAAATAAAATAATGTTGTAATAAAAATATTTGTTAAAAAGGTGTTATATAACTGCTCTTAAAAGGAGAAAATAAACTAAAGCTTCAGTCGCGACAAGCATTCATATCATATCATATAATATATAATATAATGTCATATAATGTAATAAATAGTTTGATTTAAATGAATTATAGAATTTAAATTCGAATTTTCGAACATAATGTAGCACTGTCATCAGATTTATGCTGATCTACAGATTATTTAACAATTTTAAAAATTTTTCGAACATGACCTCAAATTTTCCGATTTGATTTTGAATTTTCGGTTGCATGCATGAATGCCAAATTTCAGCCTATTCGATTTTTTTCTTTTCAGATTTAAAATAAAAATCGTGTTCAAAATCTGGCGTTTCATATTAATAGAAACATATAAATTAATATAATTTGAACAAAAAAATGAATGGCTTCGACTAGTGTTCAACCACCAACGAGTCGTTTTTCAGTCAAACCCAAAAATGGTTTATAGATCCACAATCACTTCAACAAGAATATCTACCAATATCGACCAGGAATTAAAATCTGTGATAAATTATAATTTCATTCTATGATAATCTTCATTCAAAATAAATGTAATTTATTTAATAAATATTAATAAAAATCCTAACATTAACCACACAGATAATTATTTGGACCTGAATAAGTATCTTCTTCTATATTTTTTAATCCTAAAATTATTTAAAAGCCTATCAATCATATTGTAGAAGATCGATTTGTTAAATACTCTCTAGTTGGGAAATTAAATAGTTTTTTGCTTCTCCTGAACAATCAGGGTTTTGCAGATAAACCATTTTGGATAAATGCCATGGATATGTAAATCAATGTGGAAAACGAAAAATGGCCCCAAAAATAATACAGGGCACAACAACACGAAAATATGGGGCCTTTTTACATTTGTTCTTTGGGGCGATTTTACATTTAATCAGAGATGAAAACATGCCTCAAAAAAAAGAAATGCAAAAAGGTCCCAATAAAGGCTATTTTTCATTTCATAATGTCCATGGACTTATTTTAAAGAATTGTTTGTTCACTTACTTTATAAAATGTTTACTTTAACTTTTTTGGAATAAACAATTCTCAAAACTTTTAATTAGAACTTGTTCATTGGTGGTCAAAACTATTTTTGGTGTGAAATTTCATTTATTTTTTTTGGGCCAATTTTTCATAAAGAAGAATTACCCCAGAATTTGGGGTAATCTTTCATTTCAGCATTGCACTATGGTTTCAAATCCAGTTTTTATGGCATAAATTAAAATAATCATGTCAGAGATTTTAATTTCAGCACATTTAATGTCCATGGCATATAAATAAATTTAAACAAAAAATAGTCAATTGGACCACGCCCACACTCTACGCCCACTAAATGGGAAGGTATCCAAACTGAACTCCTTTTTTATATGTAAAAGAAAATTATTTATATTTGTTTTATTTGATTATTTTTGTTAATATTCAGATTTTTATTAATTTTTTTAAAGAACCCACTCTATTAGTACATCATATTTGCGCCCGTTAGTTGTCCAATCCGAAAGCATTTCGGTACGGGTAATCAAAAATTGTGCTAAAATAAAATGACAATTGTGGGTGTTTGCTGAAAAATGCTGGCGAGATATGAATATACACTCAAAATACACACTTTGGCGAACACTTCCACATTTAAACTTCCATGCAAGTTCGTGCCCAAACACAACTTTTGGTCCACGGAACTTATAGGTTATGGCGAGACTATAAAACTACACAATCACAATATCATGAATTACGACAAGGACTCAACAAAAATAAAATTCAAAAAATTATGCCATAAAACTACTTAACTTGGGCTATTTTTGCCATTTTTGAAATACTTTATAACTTTATTTTTTAAGGTTTGCTCGTTATGCAATTGTAATACTGTTTTAACACTTATTTAAGAATACGTGTTTAAAGTTTCAACTTTGAAAGCCTAGCAGACCAGCAGTGTTGTCAACTGTTTTTTTTTTAATACATTTTCTTGATTGCTTGGAGTATTGTCTTTAGGAATATAAATTAATTTTTAACAATTTTTAAAAAAAAAATTTTGAATTTTTGCCAAAAAAAAAATCGATTTGGGACCATAGTGCATTGGGGTGATTCTTCATAATTTTGGGGTGATATTTCATAATGAATAATGGCCCCAAGCGAAATAACTCCCAATAGAAATTAAATAATTTCCAATCCGAAGCAATTTATTTATGTAATTTAAAAAAAGGAAGTACAAAAGTGAAATTATTCTTCGCTTACCAAACGTTTTTTGTATTGCGGGCCTATGGCGTAGCGGAAAGTATTACTCCTCTGGGATGTGTTAAAAACTTTCTTCACTTCAGAAATTTCTTTCATTGCAGAAAGGTTTTATAATATTTCAGAAAGCCGATTTTCATTTCGCACCAGATTAAGAAATCGTTGCAACCTGACAAAGGCCGACGATGTAAAAATAATCTTTTCTGAGCGAAGCCGGTTTTTGATACACCCCAGAGGAGAAAACCTTTGCGCCCGGCCAAAGGCCGGCAATGCAAAAAACTTTTCTTAGCGAAGCCAGTTTTTTAGACCTATCAGCATCTTGTCGGTTTGCTCAAAGATATTAGAAATATTATTTAGTGATCAAATCACAGAAAGTTTGAATTTTACATCTCGTATTTCTGACTTTCAATCTGGATTTAGAAAACATCACAATACTATGACTCTGATAACAAATTTGGTGGATGAAATTCGATCCAAGATTGACAGTACGAATATTTCGGTCTTAGTTAGCTTAGATCTAAGTACAGCTTTTGAGTCGATCTGCCATGAAGTTTTACTTAATAAACTATTTTCATTATTTGCATTTTGTCGGACAGCATGCTTATTAATTGAATCGTTTTTACTAGGGCGCACACAGTTTGTTCAACATAACATAAGGGGCGTATTTCTATAACCAAAGATGTTATTCGTGGTGTTCCACAGGGATCAATATTAGGACCATTGTTTTTTATAATATACATCAATGACATTTTTGATAATTTATCCAATATTGTTAGTCACCTATATGCAGATGTCCTTCAATTGCTTTTCTCAACAAAGGACAAAAATATCAATTTGTTAATGTCTAATATTGGGAGTAATTTGCAAAGAATTGAGGAATGGTGTAATGCAAATTTTATTGTCCTTAATTTGAAAAAATCCAGAGCTATTGCTTTCATTGCTGAGGGAATTAATATGCCACGAATCTATATTAACAATGAGGAAATGGAATATGTACACTATTTGAAAACTTTGGGAATCTATATTGACCACAAACTGAGTTTTGATTATCATTTGAACTATGTCTTTTCTAGATTATCTTTTGCATTACGTAAACTATATAATATTAATTGTCCATTACCATTATATGTTCGGAAACTAGTGGCCCATGCTACGCTAATGCCAATACTACTATATGGTCTGGAAATATATTCTGGAACTACGGATAATAACATATGCCGGCTGAAAAATATTTTAATAGAATATAGGCTTCGGTCATGTGATCACGTATCCGCTCATGTAATTGACTTTTCAGGTTGCACATTTAAGAATTTTTTAAAGGTAAAATTAATGATGCTATTCTATAAAGTTTTTAAAAACGATACACCAAATTATATTTTATCTCGTTTTGAATTTGGGAATTCTTCCAGATCACATACTATAATTTGTCCTCGTTTTTCCTCATTAATAATGCAACGTACGTTTGTAGTAAGAGTCTGTCGTATCTGGAATTCTGTTTTACCATACAGTGACAGACACTTCTGTCATTCTATTTCTGAATTTAAAAACAAGATTAAGTCAAATCTATAATATTTTGAATATTTTTGGTGATGGTGGTGACATGATATTATTTTTAATTTCTTTGATTTTTAGGATTTTTTTTAGAGAAAACTATTCACATCCATGATATTTTTATTTAGATTTAAGTTATTAAAATATATAATAAATTAATATATGTAAATAATAATGTTAAATATAAGTGCCATATATAATTACTTTGTAATCAATTTGGCCATTTTTTGGCTTACAGATTATCAAAAAAATAAATTTAATTGAAAAACATATTTATTATTGGGCACATTAACACAGATTTTAATCGATTGAGACATGTCTGTAGCATAAACAACTTTTGCAAAATGGAATATTTTTAAATTTCAAACTTGAGGGGTTTTCAAGGAGGAAAACGGAAATTGGTACTTTTCTCCTAATGGTACCTTTTTAATATTTTAAATTATTTCACTTATCGGCATTAAAGATAGCTGATATGTATATGAGTGAAGTTAGTGTTAGAAATAAGGGATTATATTTAGGTACCAAAATGTGAGAACTGAACTATAGGTACTTTTTCATTCTTCTAATGGTACTTTTTGAATTTTCTATTACAATGGACTTAGAAACATGAAATTAAGCATATATGGTCATAAGTGAGTGAGAATTCTAGGGGGAGGCTTTTTGGTACTTTTTCTTTATTCGAATGGTACTTTTTGTAATTTCTTCACCAATGAACTTTGAAACATGAAATAAAGCTTACATGGGCCCGAGTGGGTGGGAATCCACAAGTGGCTGCTTTTTGGTACTTTTTCTATATTCTAATGGTACTTTTTGATGGATAGGAAATTAAGCGTATATGGTCCTAAGTGAGTGCAAATTCAAGCGGATACTTCATGGTACTTTTTTTAATTTTCTATAATAATGAACTTAGAAACATGAAATTAAGCATACATGGTCTAAGTGAGTGAGAATTCTAGGGGGAGGCTTTTTGGTACTTTTTCTTTATTCGAATGGTACTTTTTGTAATTTCTTCACCAATGAACTTAGAAACATGAATTAAAGCTTATATGGAACCGAGTGAGTGGGAAACCACAAGTGTGGACTTTCTGGTACTTTTTCTATATTCGAATGGTACTTTTTTGGATTCTCTATAACAATGGACTTAGAAACATGTAATTAAGCATATATGGTCCTAAGTGAGTGCAAATTCAAGGGGATACTTCATGATACTTTTTCTTTAATCTAATGGTACTTTTTAGAAATTTGTATAACAATGGAAATAATGATACTTTTTTGAAATTTCTATAACAATGGACTTAGAATCATGAAATTAAGCATATATGGTCCTAAGTGAGTTAGGATTCTAGGGGGAGACTTTTTGGTACTATTTCTTTATTCGCATGGTACTTTTAGTAATTTCTTCACCAATAAATTTAGAAACATGAAATAAATATTATATGGACCCGAGTGAGCGAGAGACTTAATAGTACTATTTATTTCTTCTAATTGGGGTGGCGAAGCGCACCGAGTCAGCTAGTTTATGTATATTTTTTTAATGGCCGGTCTAATGTTCGTATGTATGTACGTATAGATGTGTAAGTAGAAGGGTTATAAATGCTTTATGTAATAAAATATTTAAAAATGTTAAACAAGTTTCGTGAATTTTTTTTTCATTATGTTCTCGCTTAACTACCACTTTAATATCAAATCTAGTTGACGTTTTTAATGGATTTGTGTACCCCTTCTTTATCTACATTTGCGTTAAAGGTCAGGGGCTGTTGTTCAGTCGTACAGAAATCATTATTACACCCTTTAAAATGTCAGTTTGTAACGTTAATTATGAATTAACGTATGTATGTATGTAAATTAAGTAGCTTGATAAAAAACTATTTTTTCTTACAATCACGTGGCACTTCTATGCAATATAGATTTGATTATAACTATCGTTGTCGTACCTTCTGTTAATATAGTTTAATTTTACCCAAATCAAACTTAGCATCAATTATAGAGCTAATTAAGAGCTATAAGTTAAGCCATTTTGACTTTTTATCACTTTAAAATCCCATATATTGACATATGTATGTATATTACTTATATGAACATACTGTATGGGGTCTAAATCGTATATGATAAAAAAAATATATGTATGTATGTATATGGATAGTGTATTATTGTCAAATGCATATTGTTAAATGCATTGCATATAAATTGATTTTAATGAAATATGGCTCGTTGTATTTGTAACATATCTAGATTTATGACATGGAAACAAATTTTAGCTACAACTTTCTGAATATATCCGTAACTATTAGACTTTTAGTAAGATTTTTCCAATTATAGATTTAAACAAATCGGACTAATCGTTATGGAGTTATGACATATTCAGTTGCCAATACGAATCTCATTTCTCTGTGTATTAATAAATTATAAAACATACATACATATGTAAATTATGAAACATATGGAATGTTTCAACAGATGTGTAAGTTTAAAATCAGTCTTTTATAATTTGCAATAATCTTGGCATCAACTCCGGTGTGAGGATACATTTTAAATGTACAATTCAATGCACTACAGAATGATCTACCGTGTACATTTGTTGAAGTTTTGTCTAACAAACAAATAAGAAAATTGCAAAAACATTCAACTAAATTAAAAAAAAATAATCTGTGCAAAATATATCCTAAGGGTCAGTACATTTCATTACATTCAGTGTTTAAAATCAAAATCATATTTTTACTTCGACATTTGATTTAAAAAAAAAGTACTTTATTCAATTGGCTTTATTAGTAGTACATACGTAGATAAATACACACATACATGAATGGATATTTCGTAAAAAATGCAAATAATACAGCAAAATTAAGTAAATATGTAGCTTTAAGCTTTATTTTATTGTTTAGAAAATGAGCTCACTGTTGAAATGTTTGCTTTCAAGTTACTTCGTTTATATAACTACCTTTGATCCCTTTGGGTATTTTTATATTTTACATAACAGTCGATGACAGAACTCGTTTTATGTGGCCATATAAAATTTATTTATGCATTAAAATCAATTTGTATGTTTCGAGCACATCAAACATACATGCATACATACATACATACATACACCCTTGCAAGCAATTTTGTAGTCGACTACTAAAATAATCCACTTTCAGTTAACTTTTGTAGACTGACTATAAGCTGACTGCAATATAATGCAGCCAGCGCTGCCAACTTTGACGATTTATCGTCATTTTGACGATTTTTTAAGTCAAATTTATTAAAATGACGATTGACGATTTTTCATTTTTCCCGCGAACAAAAATGACGATTTTTTAAAAGCAAAACATATGGTAACCTTTTTTCCTAAAATTAAAATATTGTAAGTCCCCTTTTGCAATGTACAAATTGAAAGGCAGACAGCGTCCAATTTTATATTGAATTGGTTTCACAAATTTTAAAACGTTTTGATTTTGGCGATAAACTTTTAGAAGGATTAAACTCCATTGGACAAAAAAAATTATACAATTTTACAATTGGCCAGACTTATTCCAAATTTATTAAATGGAAAAGAACTTGATAATAAAGTTCGAGAATTACGTAATATGAAATTCACCGAACTCGAAACATTGGAAAAATATTTCTATTTTAAAGAGAGTCTATAATGCAAAGGCCTTCCCAATTTTAACACAATTTGTTTCGAGTTTAATGGCACTACCACGTTGAAAGAATTTTTAATATTGTAAATTTAAATAAAACAAAAACAGAAATGCTTTGGATTCTTCAACATTACAAGGAATATTGTTTTCAAAAGATTATCTTAAGTTAAATAATTCTCAGTGTTTTAATATAGCAATTAAAAATGACTTATTAAAAAAATGTCACACAGAAATGTACCAGAGTAAAGTCACATAATACCAAAATTAAATTAATTATTTTTTTTATTAAATAATAACTTTATTTACATTTAAATAAAATAAAAATATTTAAAAAGTTAATAAAAAAATTATTTTGGTATTTTTAACGTATTTTTGTCTTGACGATTTTTTCTTTTTAACTTGACGATTTTGACAATTTTTTTCTTTAAAATTGACGATTTCTCCAAAAAAAAGTTGGCAGCACTGAATGCAGCACTGCCGAAAAATTTGGTGTTCGACTACATAAATAACACACTATTAGATAACTATTTTAGACTAATGCATTGAACACATTGAAGACAGCAGGCTACACGACTACACGAACACAAATTCTGCTGGCTGGAGTTGTAGTCGTGTGGCAGCTACTGAATTATTTTAAAGGCGACAGTTACAAAGTAAACAGCTGATTTATAATTCAGTGGTGCCACTTTAATAAAAAATAACCGTACAAAATTCCAAAGTAATTAAGATTTAAACAATTATTTTGAGTAAACATATACATATGGTTATAATTAATTATGTACCTGTTATTAATTTACATCAATATGGTTATCAAAAACTTCTCCTAATTAAGTAAAAAAAAATATATTTTTTATTTAAGCACTCATTTGATTTACATTTTTTATTATATTAGCAACACTATTTCTGCTTTGTAGTTGACAGAAATAGAAATTAGTTTAATTCGGCTACAGCGGCAAAAGCAATCGTGTGGTCGTGTAGCTGTGCTGTCGTCAAAAGAATCGTCTTCATATAAACGTGTGTATTCTAATTTTGACAGATTGCAGTTGGTAGCCTGCTGTCTTCAATGTGTTCCATGCATAACTATAAGCTAACTACAATGTTATGCAGAACTCCCCCAAATACAGAACGTGTATTTATTGTTGAGAGCTTGTCGTTCGTAGAGTTGTTCTCTCTCTGTTCTCTCTTTTACAAGATCAGACTTTTGATGATTTTTTTTCGACTAATTATAAACTAACTACAATGTTATGCAGAATTTCCCCAAACTTTTAAACGTTTTTGCTTTTTGTTGATAAATTTGTTTTTACAATTGCACATTTTGTGAACTATTTTTAGATTAACTATAATCTAATTGCAATGTTCTGAAGCATTTATTAAAAATGAAACCGTTAGTTTTTTATTCTCTATTTTTACTATTTGCAATTTTGTGTTACATTATGAAATTAAAATCAGTCCAGTGAGTGATTTTAAGTGATATCGTGGTTATAAGAATTTATATATTTTTTTATCTTTTTTAAAATGAGTGATACCAGTAAAAGAAATTTAAAAAGACTTTTTAAGAAAGAAAAAAATTAATATACTAAATTAACAAATAATAATTTAGACAATTTAAATAAAATAACAAAAAATAGATCAGAACAATTGAAAACCCCTTCTCCAAATATACTTTTCGTGATGGAGAAAGTGTCGAAAACATTAATAATATCAGTGGTTCCAATAATCAATTTGAAGAAAAAAAGACTTTTAATGAAAAAATTGGAGAATGGTTTTTTAAAAATAGGTCATCACGAAAGTGTTTCGAAGAACTATTGAAAATTTTAGTCGAAGAAAACTTGGATGTGCCTTTAAGTGCCAATTCATTTATTAAACAAATAATGAGATGTTTAGTGCTATAAATATCGATGGATTACCATTATTTAAGAGTTCCAGAACCCAGTTGTGGCTGATTTTGGCAAAAATTGTTAACATCCACAATATTTCCGAATTTCCCATTGGAATATATCTTGGAAAAAGTAAACCAAGCAGCATTTCTAGCTTTAAATTGACTACTGCCAATGACACCCCGATGTTAAAATAGTCAGTTGCTTCATCGAAAATAATCTAAGAGTCAACCACAACTAGCTGAGAAAAAGCTAACTTATAATGAATTAAAAGCAGAGATCGAAAATAACTCGTCCATATACCAAAAAACCCAAATTGTGATTTATATTTTTGTGATAAAAATAAATCATTGAAAATAACAGTTATAAAATGATTTTTATTTAAACGGTTTGGTATTACCTTTATTCGTTTTTGTTGTTTTTTAATGGTTTTGTGTTAGATAAACAATTCATTTGTTCTTGTTCTTAATAACTGTTACTTTCACTTTTATTTACATACAATAACATAATATTAGTAATTTTTAACAAATTATGGAAATAATATGATAAGTATGAAGTAATGAAGTCTGAGTAACAGAAATAAGATTATTTTTTTAATTTGTTATAAATCTTTTGATAAATTTTATATATTTAAGCGTTGATTTGCATCAAATGATTTTTTGCGATTTATTTTTCATATTCGCAAATAAAAGTCATAAGCTAACCTTTACGAAAAAAATAAATTATATATCACTCATCCAGATTATTTGTGTTTGTTTCTTTTCTGTTTCTCTCAACCCCAAACCTAAAATTGTCTCGAATAAATCACTCTCTCAGTGATATATCACAAAAAATTATTTTAAATGGCTGTGAATGAGAATTTACCATTGAAATAAAAGTGTACCAGTTATTTTCGGTCTCTGATTAACAGTTAGTTGAGTTGCTTGTAGGGACTCTATCAACCCAGCAGTTAAGCAAGTAGTCAATGTATCCCTTAAAGACAGTAATTGTCACAAATGTCTTATCACTTGGCGGACTACAATTTATATATTTTGGTCATTTGACACTTGTGTGCACTTTGTAGTGCATAGAAAAGACAATTGGTTACTTTATAAATCCCAAGTAATCTAGCGTGAAGACATTTGACACTTAAGTGTCTCTAAGTAATCTGGAGTGTAGTCACTTTAAACGTTTTGTGAGTAATTCGAACAAACTGGTTTTATACAAATTGTGTTGATATAATTCTCATACAGTTTATTTTGGTTTTTGCTTTTTTACTTTTATTTTTCTATAAAGTATCAAATCGTTAGCTTAGTACGCAAACGTAACAAGTCCACTTTTGATTAAAATTAATATTTTGATGCAGAAAGATAGTAAAACATAAGATACATATTTTGCAAAAAAAAAATTCGTTATTTTGTTTCTAACTGATGATTTTTCAGTGATACGCAAAAGTGATAAGTCCACAAAAAAAATAATAATAAGAAAACGTGCTAAGTCCATCAAAAAACATTGAATATGCTATTTAAATCTACTTTTTCAATACTATTTGCTATAATACTTTGAAGATTAACATTTTTCGATGTAATCACTATAGTGTGGTTACACAATTCACTGTAATATAAAAATAATAATAAATTTTGAAGAAATAATAATAAAAAACTAATTTATTTAAATATTAATTTTGATGAAATAATAATGAAATAATAAGAAGCTAATTCATTTAAATTAATTTAAAACACAAGAAGTAATTATACATTATATATTTGGTAATCGGTATTATAATATAATCTTTTGACAGATAATATAGAAATTATGGATTTTGCTTATAATAATTTTACTCATAACGACGATTATGAAAATACATCTGATGACGGTGTAGTGCGCCGAAGACTTGCAATTTTTAAAAAGCACTCTACCAAAAGATTATCAAATAGTCACAATGTAATCAAAAGGGTCAATTGACCCCATGCTTAGGACATGCACGTGTTAAAATAAGTAGTCAAGTAGCTGATCAAGTAACCAGTTACAAAGCTAGTAAGGTAACAGACGCTATGTAACCAGTATGTGAAGCCAATGCGTTGCCTACTTTGGACCAGCTCTTAGACAGTCCCATTGTAATCAAAAAGATACAATTGACCCCCTGCTTAGGACATGCCCGTGTTAAAATGACTAGTCACGTGGCTATTGAAGTAACTAGCTCCCACCCTAAATGATGGATAAAATCACTAGTTCGGTACTGTCTCCTAGAACAGCTGGGAAATAACTATCGCACGTTTTACTTATGCTAATAGTACATACATACATTTTTTAACAAAAACAAATTATAAAATTAAAAGAACTACACGATCACAGTCACCGCTCACTTTAATCGTACTGACGCGGGTGGCGCGGTACTAGAGGGCTGCACAAGCACATTCATTTTGTCGTCTTCACTGAATGACCAGCTTCACTTCACTCGACAATACTGTAAAATTCCTACGCTCGTACTTGTACGCTTGTTATGTATACACGCTTGTTATGCTACCATGTCCTGCCGCGTATATATTTTACCTTTTCAATGTTATGATCAAAAATTATTCGAATCATTTGAATTATTTTTGTTTTCATGAATGAATTTGTCTATGTATGCATTTCAATGTGTGTGAATTTGTGCGGCCTAACGTGGGTTTTTGGAAGTGGTACAGTTTTTACGTTTTGTTTTGTTTTATTTTGTAAAACATTAAAATTAGAGTGTCCATAAAACCGGCGATTTTAGAAACCGATTTCCGGTTTAACCGAAAAAGTTTTGGAAAAAACCGATTTTGATTACACTGCGTTACACGATTTTGGTACCCTCTTAACTGTTAGCTGGAATGAATAGGTAATGAGTCATAGATTAAATGTTCCAAACATATGTATGTATGTGGTATCCATCACGTCTAGTTTTCGAGGTACATACATACATATGTACATTATTAGGCTGTCCCGTCGTTGGATGAGAAACATGTTTTTTCGAGCTACACTTTCACAAGAGGTATCAAAATTTGCGTAATTTTACACAGATTACGGTAAAAGTAATAAAAATCGAATTACATGCCATCTTGAGGGCTCTACTTTTGAAAACGTTTTCACAAACCCGAACCGCATGCTTAAAAAAACGACATACAAATTTATTTTATTGATATATTTTATACTTGCAATTAATGTACAAGAAAATAAAACTTATAATAAATGACTAACCGTAATAATTGGTATATAATTTGAATGTGAATGTTTTGGGTCCGGAAAATTTTTTCCCGGAATTTTGTTTTTATAAAAAATTCGTTATAACCGGTGTACGTTATAAACGACTCCACTGTATCTAGCAAATTCGTAGTGTCGTTTTTATATATAGTCGTGGCATATTTATAATATGTGTCGAATTTAAGGATAGCGAAATATAATCATGAAAATAACTACTTTTCAAAACTTTGAAGATCGGTAGAGCCCTAAAGATATAGTTTAATTTTATTTTTAAAATCATTTTGGTAATCAACTATCAATTACGCAAATTTTAGGAGGTCTTGCGTTAGCGAAACCAAAAAAAAAAAAAATCGGGACATCCTAATGTACATGTCAATTATTATTTTACTACCCTCACTTTAGGGTTAAAAGAAACAGTTACTGTTTTCGATGTACATATTGTACTTTTTTATTATTTTGTTTTGTTTAGTAATCATTCCTATTCGATAACTTCGACATATTTGTTCACATTTAATTGAAAATCCAATATGAATACTGAACTAAGTGGTCGTCGCAACTGCTTAAAAGCACCAAAAGCATGGCCAGAAATGTCAGCGTTTGTTTACGGAAAATCGAATATGAAACATATACCATTGATAGATCCTAAATATGTAATTTTACCATCACTCCACATAAAACTTGATTTGATGAACAATTTTGTTCATTCTATTTATTTTTAAGCAGTATTTTCCAACTTAAGTGATGATAAACTCAAAGAAGGAATATTTGTGCTACCAAAAAATCGCACATTGATGAAACACCCACATTTTGATAAAAAGCTTACTAATAAGAAACTTGAGGTACAGTGAAATAGCTCCCAAATGAAATAACTCCCAATGAAATAATTCCCAAACTTGAAAAATGAAATAACTACCGAAGGATAAAATGAAATTACTCCCAATAATCGGCGTTTTTATAATTTTAAAAATATTAGTCCCAAAAAAGCGAAATAACTCCCTCCCAATAGAAATGAAATATTATCTAAAAAAAGGAACTACAAAATTGAAATTAATCTTCGCTTACCAAACATTTTATGCATTGCGGGCCTATGGCGTAGCGCAAAGTTTTACTCCTCTGGGATGTGTTAAAAACTGGCTTCACTCAGAAAATTTGTTTTGCATTGCCGGCCTCCGGCCGATCGCTAAGGTTTTCTCCCAATAATGAAATATGAAATAACTCCCAATACAGTGAAATAACTCCTTATTCCAAAAATAAAATTAAATAAAACCCAACAAAAATTGCATTGGGAGTTGTTTCATTGGGAGTTATTGCATTATGAAATAACTCCCTATGCGTTAGGGAGTTATTTCACGGTACCGAAACTTGATGCCTAGTTATCGCTGAAAGCAGGGTTTTTATAGAACAACAGAGCCGAAAATGTAGAACAGCTAGTTAACGACATGTTTAAAGCTTATGAAAAGTTGGGTTTCAGAATTTCATTGAAAATTTACTTTCTTCATTCTCATTTGTATTTTTTTCCATCTAATCTGTATCTCCTCTCACCCTGCTCATATTTACATCCTGGTTCCACCATGTAAAGATGCTTGAAAAAATATTTAAAGGCCATTGGAACACAACTATGCTAGGTGATTACTGTTGGCGTGAAAAGCGAGAAGATCTGTGTTCAAATTATATAAGACGATTTTTTTGTTTGAGTTTTTTACTTAACCTTCGCTTTCATGAAGACAGTTTTTTACGTGAACTCATGGTATCTACCTGGGTAGATAATGACTTTATACATTCAATTTGTGTTAGAATTTTTATTTATATACTAATTTTTTGTATCAAAATATCTAATACATATTATAAGATGTAATTTTACAGCCATCAATGCATCGCGATTCGTATATTTCGGGTAAAAAACAGAAGTCTGAAGTCATCCAATTTTACAATAAAACTAAAGGAGGCGTTGATACGGGAAAAACACGAGTCTCAATATCCAACCAAAAGAGCAACAATACGTTGGCCTGTGGCGATTTTTTTCAATTCATTGGATTCTTCAGCCCTAGCAGCTTAATGTATATGACAAAAACAACACACAAAGTACGGAAATATATTACTCTGGACGTAGATTACTCTTGAACTCCTTGGGTACAAATTTGCATCGCACAAATAAATCTCGAGCCGAAAATACGATGGTGTTTTTTAACAAGACAGCAATTGAATGTATTTAAGATAAGCTTTTGAATAATTTTTGATGATAGTATAAAGTAAAGCTAGTTAAGTATCAAAACCAATATAAATTATAATAAATTTGAATGTATCTACCACGATATATATTCATAAACCCGTATACACAAAAATTTAAAATATAAAAAAACTTCTATAATCTTACTTTAATTTTTTTTTATTTGTTTGTTTTCTAAAAATTCGGCAAATTTTGATAACTGAGCTGAAAGCAATTTCAAAGTTGATAAAAACTGTGTAAGTAATTAACAACTGAATATCCAAATACCTTCCTCGGTAGATACTATGAAAGCAAAGGTTAAATGATAATTTTTTTTTTTAACTTTTTTTATTTATTTATTGAATCTGCCTATATCATTAGGCCTAACAATAAATGATTAAATCTTATAACTAAAATTAAAACTAATTGCTCTCTAAAGAGAGCATTGTTTGATACATGGACCTCATCTTAGCGGGGTGGTAGATCTCCTCTACAAAGCCTTGATCTGGTTTGGCTCTGTGCGAGAAGCCGAGCAAGCGGATTTGGGTGTGATTGCAGTTTCAGTATATATTTATCGCGGACTTTCTTAAACTCATCCTTCACTAGTGGCACTTCCAAGTCCCTGTGAATGTTTTCATTTCTTATGTACCATGGTGCACCCGTCATGGTCCTAAGAATTTTCGACTGGGCCCTCTGTATAAGCTCAATACTGGAATTACTGGCCGTTCCCCACAATTGGATTCCATATGTCCAAATTGGTTTTAAAATGATTTTATACAGGGTGACTTTATAGTCCAGGCTTAACTTTGACTTATTAATAAGTGAAGGCTAGATGCATGTGAAGTCTCTTGGTTTCTATATAACGGCGCCATGTAAGTCTTCTATCTAAGTGAATACCAAGGTATGTAACATAATCGGACTGAGGTATATTAACATTGTTAAGTGTGACAGGTGGACAGACCTCAGTGTGAACGTAACATGTTTGCTTTTTAACTCATTTACACGTATTCTCCATTTGTTTAACCATGTTTCCACACATCTTAAGTAGCCATCTAGTATGCTTGATGCTATGCTGGGTTTTCATGCGAGCTAATAATTGCGGTGTCATCAGCAAATGTAGAAATAGTCAATTCATCGCTCGTAGGCAAATCAGAGGTGTAAATCAAATAGAGGGTATGTCCAAGAACACTTCCTTGTGGTACTCCTGCTCCAATCCTATATTCTCTTGTCACGTAATCATTGTACGTAACTGTAAATATACGGTCCGATAGATAAGATTCCAATAGTTTATGAGTAGATGGTGGCAGCAAACATTTTATTTTATATACCAGGCCTTTGTGCCATACTTTGTCGAAGGCTTGAGCGACATCCAAAAATATAGCTGAACAATATTTCTTTAATTCAAAGGATTTTCTTATCTCTCCGGTTATACGATTAACTTGTTCGATTGTTCCGTGGCGTTCCCGGAAACCAAATTGATGAACTGGGATTATATTTTTCTCATTTAAAAATGGTATGATTTTCTTTTGGAACACTTTTTCGAACAGTTTCGATAAGCAAGGAAGGTCAAGTCCTTACCTGGCTTTGGTATCATTATTATCAAATGGTTACATTTGTCGGAAAAACTCCATGTTTAAAGATCGCATTAAATATTGTAGACAGCACAATTATTGCCACATTCGGTAGGTTTTTAATCATAGTACACGCAGAGAAAAAATATAATTGGGCATGGTTACTGTAACCATTTTTATAGTGTTACAATTTTTTTAACTATATTATAGTCACAGTAACCATTTACATGATTGTGGTAACCATAGTATGGTTAACTTACGATTCACATGATTATCTCAACCATATATATGGTTACAGTATACATATATATGTTTGTGGCAACCATATTTATGATGAATAATTTTATCATAACAAGTTGTTCTCAGATTATGATAAGCCTTAAGCCGAGAGCACCATAATATGATAGTCCTTCATCATATAAATGGTTGTCACAAACATATATATGTTTACTGTAACCATATATATGGTTGAGACAATCATGTGAATCGTAAGTTAACCATATTATGGTTACCACAATCATGTAAATGGTTACTGTGACAATAATATAGTTAAAAAACTTGTAACAATATTGAAATGGTTACAGTAACCATGGCCAACTATATTTTTTCTCTGCGTGTAGGTGTAACAGGTGATTTTTTTAATATTATATTATCCTTGATTACTTCGTTAATGTCTTCTGGGCTTATATCTAATATGTCATCATTAGATAATGTTGACACAGGTGACTCTTCAAGTTCAAAAACAGTAGTTGGCGAGTTTGGTTGAAAGACTGTACTTAAGTGATCGGCAAATATTTTAGCCTTTTCCTCCGTGCTGCGAGCCCAGGTACCGTCAGCTTTCCTTAAAGGGGTTTGCCCCTCTACCGGAGGCTTGATATTTTTCGTTGCCTTCCAAAGGAAAAAATTTGTATGTTTGGTATTTGTTAAACTTTGAATGTAATTTCTATTTCTGCGATCCTCCTCTAATTGAAGGGCTTTTTTCAGATTTTTACTAGCAGCAGACAGCCTCTGCTTTGCAGCAGGTGATCTACTTTGTTGCCATTCTCTTCTGAGTTTTCTCTTTTCTAAAAGAAGTCGTTCAATATCTGAGTTGGAAATGTGCATATCAGTTTTAGGAAATATTTGACTCTTTGAATGATTTAGAGCCGATACAATTAATGACGTAAAGTCATTGACACTTTTATCTACATCGTCCTCACACTGAATACAAAGATCTGTGTGGATATGACTGCTTATATATTTTTTTATATTTAAGCCAATTTGTTTTAAAGTAATATGTTTCAGTATGAAATTTTGAAATGTTAGTCCTCCCGTAATAAGATACTATAATTGGGGAATGATCAGAAGATAAATCATATGACATTTCTGTAGATATTGAATTTCGATTAATATTTTTTGTTATGGCAAAGTCTATGAGATCAGGAATTTTTTTAGGATCAGCAGGCCAGTATGTTGGTTGTCCAGGGGACACAATATCCAGGCCATTGTTGCGATCAACTAATGCTTTATAAAGCTGTCTACCTCTGGGATTCATTAGTCGAGAGCCCTAGTAAGTGTGTTTGGCATTATAGTCGCCACATGCCAGAAAGCGACCTCCTAGCGTGCTAAAGAATTCTTCAAACTTCTCCTTGGTCATTGAAAAGCGTGGTGGGCAAGAGATCGCGCTTATATTTAAATCTCCAGCAAAGCTTTCCAGATGAATGGATGTTGCCTGCATATAGTCTTTTGAGAATTCATCTAGGGGATAATGTTTTAAACGATTTCTAATTAAAATACCAGTGCCACCATGTGCCTTACCATCAGGATGATTTGTACAGTATAATGTATAACCCGAAATATAAAAGTTATACCTATTGGTAAGATGAGTTTCCGAAACCAATAGCACGTCGATGTTTTTATTCTGCATGAAGTGGGATACCTCTGATTTGTGTTGGTTTAAACCGTTTGCATTCCAGAAACATAGTCTCAAATAACTAATTTTTTTGTTAAGAGGATTTGTATCATTTGGTTCTGCGCTCTTAAAAGCTCTTGTATTGTGTTTTGCATGGATGACATAAAGTTTGTCATATTTTGATTAAGAGAGGTAATATTCTGGGTAAGCGCGTGCATAAGTGCTTCCAACCCTCCCGTATTTTGGGGAACACCAGGTTGCTGGTAACCCGTTCTCAAAACATTGGCATAAGAACCTGCTACATTCTTAGGCTGATCAATTTGAGTGGATTGTGAATTTAATTGTGTTGAGGCTGCTTGCTTGTTCAATAGCGGAACTTCAGAATTGACTGGTGGATAGGTGTTTTTAAATTTGTAGGCTGGTACTTCAGATGTTTTCCCTCTTATTAGCTTTTGCTTCTCTCTTAATCTGTTCAATAACTCCTTATAAACTGGGCACCCGCGGTAGTTGGCTGAATGATCGCCACCACAGTTACCACATTTTCTTCTGAGACCATTCTTTAGGATTGGAGAATGAAGGTCTCCGCATGCCACACACACTGTTCGCAAGGTACAATAATTTTTAGTATGTCCAAACTCTTGACAATTGCCACATTGAACAGGACGATTTCTTTTAAGAGGTTATTCTACGATTTAACAGATATCGTGTTGAGTAAATTGGTGAGTTTCATTTCCCCTCAATTTATTTTTTTCTGGCTCCAACTCGACTCTAAACATTGGCTGAGGAATTTTATCTTTGTTAAATATATTAACTACAGCTCTTATTTCGTAGCCCAATTCTTGCAGGGCCTCCTTGATATCATTAGTCTCAACACTGGACTCTATGCCTTTAATGACAACTGTCAACCCTTTACTACTTTTCAGTTGATAGGTATAACAATTATTTTTATTATCATTTAGGTATTGAGAGATTTTTCTATAAAAATCCTCAGTGTATACGACTATTTTCGTCTCTTGCACACCGCCTTTTCTTATTGGAACAATATGGAAATTATTTTTTCCAATGAGTTCAACAAATGTTTTGACCAAATTATTCGAGCTGGACTCACGCAGATATATTGGTGGTGGCTTTAATGATTTCCTTTCGTAAGCACCATCTTTTATACTCTTATTATTATCCTCGCTCAAGAGTGCGAAACGATTGCCTATCAAGGGATTATCAACTATCTTCTGTTTCTTGACAGACGTTCCATTATTTTGGGGACTTAAATTTCTTTTATTAATATTTACATATCTAAGCATACCTGGTAGTACTGGTGATTTCAATGTACTTAGCGCCCTTCAGTGTACCATCATTATTTATTGTTATTACCAGGGAAACCAAAATATGCAAATGCATGTTTTTTCTGGTGAGAAAAAAAAAATTTAAGAATTTTGGCATCGATTTGTTAGTGCATATTTTTGCATATTTTACCCTTAAATACATATTTTTGCATATATTTGTTTTAAGAGCATATTTATGTCATATTTTGCGATTTTGGAGCATATTTTACTGTTTAATAGCATATTTTGACTTTATCAAAAACAAATTTTGTCTTACCTTTTTTTCGCTGTTGTGTTACAGGTTTTTACTTCCTTTGTTTAAAATTCAAAATTGAAAAATAGATGGCTTTTCACCAAAAAAAGAAATTTAAAAAACAGAAATTTTTTTTTAAAATTTAAAATAACAATTCGAAAAATTTTTTTATCCAAAAAATGAAAAAACTGGAAAAAAAATTTTGTTCACCTAAAAATATTTAAATTTTTTATTTTGAAGTACACTTAGGTGAAGCGCATATAAGATTCGGCACAGCCGAATATAGCTCTCTTACTTGTTTTAATATAAAATAAGCACTATTTTAATAATAGCTCCATCTAAATATCAAATTTTAGTTCTAATTCAAACTTAACCGTTCTAAGTGTTAAAGAAATATTGTCTTTTAAATTTGCTCCTGTAACATCAGTTGATGTCGAAAGAATATTTTCTATGTTTAAAAATGTTTTCAGATCCAATAGACAACGATTTTTATTTGAAAATTTAAGTAAATTTTTTTTGGTTAAAACTTATGTAAAAGTTTGTTTTTTTAAGAGCATATTTTTTAAATTTTAAGAGCATATTTTAAAGTTTTTACTGCATATTTAAAGCGCCTAAAACGCTTTTTTTAGAGAATATTTTCGGTTTCCCTGGTTATTACTTATCGCTTAATTCCCATTCGCAAATATTTGAATTGCATTATTTTATATTTCCACGCGGTATTTTAATGAATTAATTTTTAAATCGAATAAAAAGCCATTTTTATTATAAAATACAGATAGATCGTGTTTGAAATATCATAAAGAAGTTCAGCTCTTGGTTTCCATAACAAAAAGTTAGTAATCATTTCAATTATAGTTGCTCAATTTTATAAAATAAGTTTATTAATTAATGTAAATTTCAGGAACTTTAACGTAAAAGTATAAGAAATAACTAATTGAATTTGTTCTTAAAAATTCTCGTGTTTTTCGTTTATAATCTATTTTTTTTTGCATTTCCCAGAAGCTGTTGGATGAATTTAATGAAATTGATAAGGAATTTATGCTTATAAGCCAAATAAAAGATGTCGATAAAAATGGCATTCTGCTGTTTTACAAACTTGGTCCTATATTCAAAACCCTCTATCTTTGATATTCACAAAATTTACTTTTCGATGGTAAAATGTTCAATAAAACAGCCCTCATCAATGGTGTGAATTTCTTACAAACATATTGTTTTTTGCTGCTTTATTTTCATTTTTGTTGTTTCTCTATTTTATACAATTAATTTTTTCCGAATGCAAAGCCTCTATCTTTTCAAATAATTAATTTTCAAATATTTTTTTGAAATAATTTCTTCATGCAATTCATGTTTTCTTACTAATTTTTGAATGTTGAACATGAATTTTACTATAATAATTGTAGCATACCGAATTTTAATAACTCAAGTAATACGCGAAAAACACTTTTTTGACTTTCCTGAAAAGTTGTGCTTTTTAAGATAGATAGTTTTGAATATTAGCCCTCGATATATTGAATTATAAAAATAAACCTGTTTCAATAAGAAAATATTATCATTTTTGTAAAAGACTTTGGATAAGGTAATTTTACCTAGGGCTGTACGGTAATCGAAATTAAAAAGTTAACATCACTGCCTGAAATCACATACCATTAACTCGTTGTTTATTGTCATATACTGTCTCTCATTCTATACTCTCCCAGCAGTCCGCAGGTTATTACAATTTAAAACAAATGATTTCTTTTTTAATTTAAAATTACATATTATTGTTGAATTAAATATTATTATAAACTTAAATGTATACATACTACTTTAATTCAAATCATTTAAATTCATTGTTATTCCATTTAGTCAAAAGTAAAAATTAATTAGATTAATGTGCTGTTTTTCTATAGCGAATGAGCGATTTGACATGTTAAACACATGTTAAATTTTCACTCAAAGTACTCGTTCGCTATAGAAAAACGGCACATAATACAATATTTAATAATATTAAAAAATGCGTTATTTAAATACTATTAGCCAATATTGACTGTGTCAAAAATTTCGGTATCAAAGTCCTCCGAATTATTAGCTTCAGAAATTTGATTGTACATTGTATTTGAGTTAAAAAGTTTCAACATTTCAGGAGATGGTTCGAATTTTTCACAACAAATTGAATTATTTGTAATGTATGTGTTTAGTCTAAGAAGAGCTTCTAATAGTTCATATTGCATTTTATTTCGTATTTTTGTTTTAGTAAGATTCATTATTGAAAAACGGTACCGTGAAATAACTCCCAAATGAAATAACACCCAACAAATTTTTCATACAACTTAGGTCTTATTTCATTATGAAACAACTCCTAACGCATAGGGAGTTATTTCATATTTTTTTGTTGGGAGTTATTTCATAATGCAATAACTCCCAATGAAACAACTCCCAATCAAATTTTTGTTGGGTTTTATTTCATTTAATTTTGGGAATTAGGAGTTATTTCATTTTTGTTGCGCTCTACTTTGCAAAATCAGAACGCATAAATATCAAAAACTGGCTTCACTCAGAAAAAACCTTTATATAATGCAAAAAACTTTTCTGAGCGAAGCCAGTTTTTGATACACCCCAGAGGAGAAATCCTTAGCGCCCGGCAATGCAAAACAAATTTTCTGAGTGAAGCGCCAGTTTTTGACACATCCCAGAGGAGTAAAACTTTGCGCTACGCCATAGGCCCGCAATGCAAAAAATTTTTGGTAAGCGAAGAATAATTTCACTTTTGTAGTTCCTTTTTTAGATAACATAAATAAATTGATTCGGATTGGAAATTATTTCATTTCTATTGGGATTTATTTCAGTGGGAGTAATTTCGCTTTTTTGGGATTAATATTTTTAAAATTATGAAACCACCGATTATTGGGAGTAATTTCATTTTGCCTTTTGGTAGTTATTTCATTTTTCAAGTTTGGAAATTATTTAATTTTTGATGGGAATTATTTCACTGGGAGTTATTTCATTTGGGAGCTATTTCACGGTACCCTCGTAATCTTTAGGACTTGTTTTATCCAAAAATAAAGAGTAGGTTCACTAGAGCAATAAAACTTTTGATAATACATTGGGTGAAACATGAAACCAAAATCCCTCATGAACGTACTACATATTCATTGCATACATTTACGGCCCTGTATTTTCATAATTAACATATCAATCGAAAAATGTTGAATGCATTTTTTAGTAGCAACTATCATAGAATTATTGTATGCTATAGGTTTATAAATTTAAAAAAAAAAAATATTTTTTATAAGCTAGATGGTAATTTTTCCCACAGTGCATTGTCCCATTATGTTTTTTTTTTGTGTTTCTATGTTTTTGTATTGTATAAAAATTTAATTCAATATTTTTGAAAATTTATCCAAATAATTAAAATGTAGTTCCAAGTGGATTTTGAACTGTGTGGATTTTGAACTTCTTTTAATGTTAAACTGAACTGAGCTTCAATATATGATTTGATGAACTTTCATTTAGTTCTAATCAAAAAGTCTATTTAAAAGTGTTACTACATATGGTATAGCATGGCGAATTTATTACAGGTGACGTTAAAAAGCCAGATTATTTTTTGCTCGATATGTTTTCTGACTTCTATTTGTTAAAGTTTTCTTACATTGGTTTGACCCCTTTCACACTAGGCAATTTAGTTGCGCTAGTCTCTTGCCCAACAACAAAACAGCATGAAAAATGTTCTTCTCCTTAACCCGACATTACCTCTAGCATCTAAAAAATTAAAAATTAAAAAAAAGGAATAGCTAATTATTAAAAGTAATCGTATGTATAAAATCTTAAAATAAATTTTAAAAAATATTCGATTTTGTTGAATAATTCGAGACAAAAAAAACCGGTTTGTCGAATAACTCGAAAACCGTCCTTTTGTAAAAACCGGTTTAAAAAGAACCGGTTTTCAAAGAATTCATAAGGAGTTGGACCCTTATGACGGCCTAGGCCATCGCTGTGTAAATGTTAGCGGAAACTGAATACAGCCTTTGGATTGTTTCGCATTCACACTAATTCGTTTTGTAAATAAATACCCAAGGATCTGAAGTAACTGTTGTGCTGATGAATGTATTGAGTAGCATATGAATGTGCTTGTGCAGCCCTTTACACGGTACCCGAACGAATTATTCTTAAACGAAATAAAATATAAACTTGAGGTTCCGCAAGTTCCTTCAGATAACCATTTTCTAAAGTTTTTGTCATTGATATTTCTCTCTCCTTCCGTTCTACGCGGGTAGTTTTGGGTAGTAATGAATGTATTTTGTTGTTGCAAAATTGACTAAAATCATTTCTTTAACTTCTAGAAGGACACAGTAATCACATTTGTCCCAAAGATACTTCCAAATGATGGCAGAGACAAAATCCATATATGTACTATGTGCTATTGTATAATTACTCAATATCATGTGGAATAAATAAATGCGAATGTGGAGAGGGATGAAAGTTTGTGTGTTTTAAATAACACAGACACACACATACAGATACAACCGCCCACCACTCACCTACATACATACGTGCAAACACCATAAAATTAAAGTGATACATAATACGTATGTTTTCTTTGGAAATCCTGCAGGAAAATAAACAATAAATGCTGATAAAGCGTCAATTATATCACTTGGTTGGATTCTAAAATCCCCAAGGACAACAAACGCATTTTAAGCTAAGTTTTTGTTGTTCCTGTTTCCATTGTTGCTGTTGTTGTTTGTTTTTATACCCTACACCACCATAGTGGGGAGGGTATTATGCGTTTGTGCAGATGTTGGTAACGCCCAAAAATATTAGTCTAACACCCACCTTAAACTTTAAGGCTTAAAGTATACCGACCGACTTATAATCACTTTCTGAGTCGATTAAACGATGTCCGTCCGTCCGTCTGGCTGGATGGCTGGTCACAAGGACGTTTCAAGCCTATTGAAACTGGCTGAAATCGGTCCATTATTTAACCTAGCCCCCATACAAATGTCCTCCCAAAATTAGGCTTAACAGTCATAAATGTTTAATTTATATATGTATCTACACAAATTTCGCTCCAAATAAGTTTTGTATATACAGAATTCATGTCACCAAATTTTGTTACGATCGGTCCATAATTAGTCATAGCTCCCATATAGACCCGCTTCCGAAAATCACTTTAACGTGCATAAATGTCTTAAAAATGTTGGTATACACACAAAATTCAACATAAATAACTTTCATACAGACATAAATCATACTACCTAATTTCATGGTGATCGGTCCATAATTGATCATAGCTCCCATATAAGGCTCACTTCCGAAAATCACTCACGAATATAAATAATTGATATTTTAAAAGAAAAATGATATTTTTTTGCTCATTAAATTAGTGTAGGGTATTATTTGGTCGGGCTTGACCGACCATACTTTCTTACTTGTTTTTTATATATTTATTTTCAACACAAAAACCATAAATTGTGGAAAACAATTCTGAACCTAAACACACTACCGCACATTCATAACAATGAAGCAAACACATAAACACTGACACCAAATCATCCAGAACATTACCCAGTAAACAATTGTTAGTTTCAACTTTTTTTTTTTTTTTTATTATCTTTTTTTCGTTATTGAATCTTTCTTTCTAGAAATTTACAATAAGTATTCAAATCTTAACCTCAACTAAACGTTTATTTTTGTTTTATCTTACAAACGAAACTATGTGGATTTCTTGAATTTTGTAACAGATGCTTTAAAATAGTTTACAACTTATACACAAAAAGGGAAAACAATTTTACTATAAAAAATTGTTCACACTATAAAGCTTATCTATCCATTTCAAACAAATTTTCCAAAAAAAACTAGCAACAATATTTTACATTAACAAATTTCAAAAAGTCGAAAGTTCAAAAAGCTTTTAAAAAAAAAAAAAAAAAAAAAAAAAACGAAAGTAGTCGAAAAGCCGACTTTTTTATTTCAACTATAGAACCCTATTTATTAACTTCCTCTTCCACATTTGCGGAAGCTTTTAGGAAGGAGTGTGGGGTATGCGTTTATTTAACAAGAACTATTTAATTTTACTGGGATGGAACTGGTTGTGTGTGTTGTGGCATTAGTATTAATGTGTGTTTGTGTTTGTTTTTGTTGTTCTATGTTTTGTTTTAAATCCTTTGAGATTTGAGCACAAGAAATAACCAAAACAAGATTTATGATATTTTTCAATATACATTGAATTTTATTCGTTCGTATTTATTCTTATTTTTAACTTTTCTAGTTGGAGTCGTGTTAGAAATACATATACACATGTATGTTCTGTTGCAGTTGTTGCAGTTTCCCAGCAGTTTCAACAGTAACATTTGGAAACCTTATACTAGCTATATTACTATACTTGCTATATACTTGTACAACAAACTAGTTCGTTGTAGCTGCTAAAGTGGTTATCATTTGCACTATACAGTGGCACTGTGGCACACTATGGCGTGAATCGGCAAAAAGTGATAAGTAAGTGATCGATAAGGGTTGCCAGATTCAGATTTGCAATAATCTGGACATTGGGGTATAAAAAGCTGGACAAATAAAAAAATTAAACTGGACATTAAAAAATGACTGAGAAAATGTTAATTTTGGTTTGGTGTAAATAATTTTTATTAAAATACTAGTTGAACCCGGTCCGCGTTTCTGGCCCTTAGAAAACATCTGTTTTATATTGCATCTCGATTTTTATATGCAGTTTCGGACAAAGTCGGTGATCCAATGAATTCAACTATTCAGTAGGATAATCCAAGGCTTGTTCTTCGTTCATTACTGTGTCCATCTATTTGTATTTTATTGTTTTGCCAGGCAGTTTCAATTGCATTTGCTTATTGATCGTTAATAAGATCATAATTTGTTGGTGCCAAAATTGCATGTTTCCACAGACATTCCGTATTCTTGTAGTTCGATGTAAGACTTGGGAATACTTTGTCGACAACGTCTTGAATATTCATTTACATTTGGCAGAAGTCCGGAAATGAAATTTCATTTGTGGAGGGATCAATTGGAATTTTTCGTATCTTTATTGGGAAGCGTGAGCAATGATCCAAATCTGTCGTACATTTGGCCTTGATCTTTAAAGGTGGGCATGAATCCGACGTCATTTGAAAGCATGTGTTGTACTTTTGGATATTTTGTAGGAAGTGTTTGGAAATAGGATTGGCGCCGGAAATGTAACTTAGTAGCAGCTCAGACGGCTCAATAACTGGTGACAGAATAACTTTACCGTTCGAACAGCACATTCCCGGGGATTCCTTAGAGAACTTCAAAATGCTGCAATGTAAGTAATGTTTGTTCATTACGCCAATTAGTACATCCTTGTGATTCCTGTAGTCATCATACTTATTGTAATAAAATCCGGGCAACTTTAAATCGAGCCGTTCGGGAGCGAACAACTATATGCTGTTGAGGTGTTTCTGCTGCACTCGATGAAGATGCACTGCGCCGCATTTGCTGAAGCCGTGATTCTAGTTCTCTTCCCGTTTCTGCGACTCTAGACGTAGATGCGCTTTCGAAAACAAATTTTATTTGTATAAAACCGTTATTTTTTATTAAAAGTGATATGCGGAGAGTTATTCAAAATATTATTTTTTTTAATAGATTTCATATGGAAATTTTTTAATCATGCACCTAATTTGCAAGAGTAAACAAAATTGTTTATCATCGTTTGATAATATAAAAGAACTTCTATAGTACCGAGCATGTGCTGGAATGTATTCCTTTTTTCTCTTACATCAAATCATTAATTTTTAGAATGATGTTAAGCAACAAAATGAAAATTGTCATTGTTTAAACGTTGGAAATAAAAAAAAGTATTTATGAATATGACTTTACAGTGTTACCCGCTATGCTTTTCTAAAGATTCCGTGAAAATTTTATCAAAATCGGTCCAGCCGTTTTTGAGTCCATATGGAACATACATACACACATCTGTTTTTATATATAATGGCATTAACGGTATAATGTAAAAATTAGATTTTTACACACCTCTCCGCCCACAGACCGAAAATCAAAAATCTGACTTTAGCTTCAGAATAGCCTGGCGGGTAACACTGCCAGGCTATTCTGAAGATTCCTTGAAAATTTCATCAAAATCGGTGGAGCCGTTTTTACACACTTACATACATACATACCCACATACAAACATCCATTTTTATATATACTAAAATAAAATATATTTTTATCCATTGTAATCAACATATATTTGTATTACACGGTGCTACAGTGAGAAAATAAATTGGAAAACGACAAAGCGTGGGTTATAGGCAGTGTTGCCAAAACATTATTGGGAAAAAATGCTAGATTTTTCTCAAAAAAAAAAAATGCTAAAAAGTGCTAAAAATTTTAAAAAAGTGCTAACAAAAATAAATAAAAAAAATGGCTTTATAGTAAACTATGAGATCTGTATTTCTTTAAAATTCATTTTCATATTTAAATATGAATATAGATATTGAAAATACATCTTTTCTCAAAAAATAAAAAATAAAATGTTCAATTCATTTTTAAAAACAAAAATCGTAAATTCTTAAAAAAACAAAAAGTCTTTAAATTACTATTTAATAATAAACTTTCAAAATTCATATTTTATCACATACAGTGCCGGTCAAAATAATAGCACCACAGAACCTTAAAGCAATCAACATGGAATATATTTTTATTTTCATAGTGATTTTAATTAAATATACTATAAGATCGTTAATTAATCTCTATTTCTTCTATTTTTTAAGAAAAATTAACTTTTCAATCAATTATATGGTATTTTTGAAAAATACCCAGATTTTGTGCAGTCAAAATAATAGCACCATCGTAAGAAATTGTCGTAAAAATATAGAATATTTATGTTTTCGATTTAAAAAACCATAGATAATATTTATATTATAATTTGAATTAATTTATATCGAAATGAATAAAATTTAAAACAAAAAAAATTATTTTACTTTTCAAATTTTTTTAGTAACAAAAAAAGTGGTGTATGTGAGCTCTAGTTTAAACAAGTAAGGAAGTATGGTCGGTCAAGCCCGACCATATAATACTCTACACTAAGTAAAAGAGCAAAAACATTTTACTTTTAAAATTTCAATAATTTATATTTTTGAGTGATTTTCTGAAGTGGGCCTTATATGGGGGCTATGACCAATTATGGAACGATCACCATGAAATTAGGTCGTGTGATTTATGTCTATATTAAAGTTTACTATGTTGAATTTTGTGTGTATACCAACATTTTTAAGCGATTTATGCACGTTAATGCGATTTTCGGAAGCGGGTCTATATGGGAGCTATGACTAATTATGGACCGATCGTAACAAAATTTGGTGACATGAATTTTGTGTATATAAAACTTATTTAGAGCGGAATTTGTGAAGATACATATATAATTAAACATTTATGACCGATAAAGTCCAATTTCGGGAGGACATTTGTATGGGGGCTAGGTGAAATAATGGACCGATTTCAGCCAGTTTCAATAGGCTTGGTCCTTGAGCCAAATTTCATTAATATGTACCAAATTTCATCGAAATATCTTCAAAATTGCGACCTGTACTCTGCGCACAAGGTTTACATGGACAGCCAGCCAACCAGACGGACGGACATCATTTAATCGACTCAGAAAGTGATTCTAAGTCGATCGGTATACTTTAAGCCTTAAAGTTTAAGGTGGTTGTTAGACTAATATTATTGGGCGTTACAAACATCTGCACAAACGCATTATACCCTCCCCAGTATGGTGGTGTAGGGTATAAAAATTATGATTTCTGAACATACAATTAGCTTAATTCAGAAAAAAACATTGCGTTGAAATAAAAATATAAATTTCAGGATGCGAAACCGCTTATCGCTTTTAATCATAACACCCTTGGCCCACCGTTTCGAAAATCAGGCATTTTTGTTCTGCATGTTGGTCAAAAGTGGCGACTAGTGTTGCAGTTATTCGCTGACCATTACAAGAACTAAATTTAAATTATTTAAATCATTGAAAAGTTTTATCAATAACAATATAACATCCTCTATTAAAGGTTAAATTTCCAAAGTCACATTACCATTTTTCAACATTCAAGTACCAAAAAACTTCTTGGTCAAATAATTAAACAAATTATATTGTTTGATATCAGACATTTATAGAATGTCCTCCGAATCCAATTTCAACTAAAATTTAAGATAATATATTCATATTTTCTTACAAACACACAGATTTTAAAATTATAATTTGATCGTGGTTTTGCTACTATAACATTCGAAGAATATATTGAATATGTGGAATAAATAATTCAATATTATATGATCAAATGCTTGATAAAATCATACTCAGATATAAATCAAAGAAATTATGACCCTAGGAATGATCTATGGAATGATAAATTGATATTAATTTGGGTTTCAAGCTAAAAGGTCAATGTCATGGCACAGGATGCGATATGCGATAAGAGTCACAAAAAGGGTTAAAGAAAACCAAAATATTTAAGAATTTATTTTGGGGAATGAAAAATATATTTTGCGTACAAGTTGGATACAAAATTTTAAAAATTTTAGAATCTTCCCAGCTAAAACTTTACTTAGTAAGCCAGCAAGTAATATTGGAGCCAATAACTACTTATTATTTGACTGAAACACTACTTATCTTTGTAACGTGTCGTTACAAACATATATTTATAACAAGTAAGAGTGCTATATTCGGCTATGCCGAATCTTATATACCCTTCACCTTTGTTGTGGATGCATTATTATTTTTTATAATAAGTATATAGGTATGTATGTACATTGCCCACTTTCAGCGTACAGCATGCTAAATTTATCAAGAACACAAAAAACAACAACAACGCCAAACGAAACAGAACACCAAAAGAAAAAACAAAAACAAAATACGCAAGGCAATGAAACCAACACACATCCAAACATACGTTTAAATGTATAAAAAACAACAACAACGCCAAAAGAAACAAAACACAAAAGAAAAACAAAATACGCAAAGCATGCACATTCAAACATACGATTTGTTGATTTTTTGTCAAAAAAACCAACACACAACCAAACAAACGTTTAGTTGTATAAAAAACAACAACAACGCCAAAAGAAACAAAACACAAAACCAACCATACGTTTTGTTGTTTTTTTGTCAAAGCATGCAATACATTGTGTTTTTTGATGAAATTTCTTGGAAAAAGACTCTCTCGCTGAATGTATATGTTGGCGAATAAAATCCTTAGTTATACCATTGGAGTCCTTTTTGGATTGTTTTATATTTTGATTTAATAGTTTAATTTAGTTCTGATAACTAAAAGACTCATTTCAAAAACAAGTTTCGTCTATACATGTAAATATATATATACATAGTTTCAAATACATGTAGATTAAATATATCAGTTGTTATACTCACTAAACATGTTTATTGGATGTTCAAAAAAATATCTAATTTTAATTTGAAATTTGTATTTGAATAGAAACGGAAAAATAAATACAAAAAATATAAATCAATTTTTTAATTAAATATTTGATAATTTTGAAATTTATTATCACCTCGACTTTCTGATATGAAACAGAAAATGTTACAAGTCCCAAAAAAGGACCTATAATATGCAAACGCACTTCTTCTTACTGTTTATTTGTCATTATAAATCATACCAAATATGTAAGTAATAAAACTCCATTATCAGATCTCATAAATATTTCTAATCATGGATTTTAGAACGTTTTTTGACTCTCCTGTAATATTTGTGAAAAGGACTTTGTACACTAAGCTAACGAAGATTTAGATTAACTTCTAGAATTGTGCGGAATTTAATTTTTAATAGTTTCATTATGTGCAATTTATTCTGAAAAAGTTTTTAAGTAAACCCATCGTCCTCTACTATTTAGAATCATTGAAATTCTTAAAAATATCAATCTAAGGGCCATTATTGTAAGTCATTAGTTTAGGTTTCAAATCAGACCAATAATGTTTGTACAATGAATATAAAAAATGCAGAAAACCATGAGATTTCTTAAGTTTAGACCTAAATTTTAAAAACCGGTTAAGCGAGTGATAAAAACCGGATAAACCGGTTAACCGAAAATCAACATTTCAAATTAACCGGTTCGCAAAAAACCGAGATTTCGAAGAAAAACCGGTTTTGATGTATGTTGATATAATTCCCAAATAGTCTATTTTTATTTTTAGATAAGTATTCAGAGTTTAATGATAAACGAGAGAGCTGTTATTGCATTCGTGCTGTACTTCCGAAGTATAACCCGAATCTAACCCGATACCTGCTCTTGTAGTTTGCCGAATAAGAACTCCCGAATTATTCTTACATTCTTACTAACCGTAGTATAGAATTATCGTAGCCGATTGTAAGAACTCCCGAATTTTGCTTACAATTGTATTTTATTTTTGCATCCGTAGCTGAATTAGTTGTAGTTTCAGCCGATCGTAAGAACTCCCGAATTTTTCTTACAATTGTATATTTTGCACCCGTAGCCGAATTCAAGAACTTCCGAATTCTTCTTGACTTCGTTGTAGTTTTAGCCGATCGTAAGAACTCCCGAATTATTCTTAAAATCGTATTTTGCATCCGTAGCCGAATTCAAGAACTTCCGAATTCTTCTTGACTTCGTTGTAGTTTTAGCCGATCGTAAGAACTCCCGAATTCTTCTTACAATCATATTTTTGCATTCTTAGCCGAATTAGTTGTAGTTAGTCGATCGTAAGAACTCCCGAATATTTCTTACAACCGTATTTTTGCATCCGTCGACGAATTCAAGAACTTCCGAATTCTTCTTGACTTCGTTGTAGTTTTAGCCGATCGTAGATACTAGACTGCTAAACAACCCGAACCATTTATAATACTTCACTACAAACTCTCGTTTGTTTTCTCTTTTCACTAAGCCGAGTATCAACCGTTTTCCATCATCGCTTCACCACTCACCTTGCGTACCGAGTCCGCCATTTCATCATCGTATAAGTTTCTACCGTCCCGCCGCTACCACGTTTCATCGTTTCAACGCATTTGAATTGCTGAATAACTTCGTAGATTTAAGTATTTAATAAGTAGATTAAGGTTTCGTTAATAAAAGCTTTGTTTTGAATATTTTTATATAACATCCAAAAAATATTCGTGTTTTTATTTCAAAGGAAGCAGACCTCTGAATCGAACATGGACATGCTGAGTCATACCTCAGCTGGAAAAATAAACTGCATTACATCTTTGTTCGAGATTTTTAAAAAATTCATGGGTCAAGCTTACAAATGTACTTACAATCAGTTAAGAAATAACTGTAAATTCACAACAAGAATATGTAGCTAAAAAGAAAAACAAAAAATATTGCCTTGTGTGGGAATCGAACAGTCACATTATTTGCTTGTGTTTGATAGTCAAGCTGCTAACTCACTGTTCCATGTACGAGTTATTTTATTGTAAGTTAACAATAGTTTCAACATCAACATATAAATGAATATGATATGAACAAACCTCCCGTTTTCCAGTCAAACACACTAGATATCTGTGCTAAATGCAAAAATTCATTACCAACCTGTATAAAAATAAGTACTTATTCTAGTAAATAAAATAATGTGCACTCATTATAAAATAATGCATGTAATAACTAGTTGTCATTACAAAAATTCACAAAATTTTTGCTGGGTAGTCGGTCTCTTTTTTGCCAAAAAATACGAAAACAAAAAACGTAATATTTTAATACAACAATATGAATGTCGTGGTGCTATTATTTTGACCGCAGCTGTAAATTTTACGATTACGAAAATAGTTTGATGAATTTAAAAATTCCAGTCATTATCATCGTCATTATCATCATTATTATTATCATTATTATTATTATTATCATAACTTTCACTAGATCCAATTAATTTCAGATAATTCGTTGGGACATCATATTGGTAACAACACTTTCCGCTTCCTTTTAATCCGTATCTAAAATGTTATTAAATTATATCATAAAATTAAGAAATTATTAAATTTTAATTTATCTAATTACTAAAACAGAATTTACTGTCTGTAGATGTAATCGGTTTCTTATATTTGTCTTTACGATGTTCATTTGACTGAAAACACGTTCAACGTCCGCATTAGAATCGGTCCATAAATAACGGAGATATGAGCAAAAAACCGGGACAACCTCGATTTTTTACCTATTTTTTATCTATATCTGGATTACTAAGTCATTAATATAGACAATATGGATATCTAATGATAGATATTTCAAAGTCCATTGCAACGATGTAGATAAGGCTATAGTAAGTTGGACCTACAATGGGTCGAAATCGGGAAAAAAATTTTTAACCCGAATTTTTTTTCAAAAAAAATTTTTTTGTCATACATTTTTTTCCAAAAAAATAAAAAAAAAAATTGAAAAAACTTTTTTTAAAAAAAATTAAAAAACAATTTCAAAAAAAAAAATTTGAAAAACAATTAAAAAAAAAATAAATTTTGTTTACCTAAAAATATTTTAAAAAAAATATTTTAAAGTATAATTTGGTGAAGGGTATATAAGATTTGGCTATTTTTTAAATTATTAAAAATAACTGACCGCTGTTTTTAATAAGTCTTCTACTTCAGTCTTAAAGTTTTTTGTTCATTAGGCGAAATTTTGTTCAAAATGTGGTTAACTTTGGTGCCATAAAATTTGTAATTTTTTCTACTTTTGAGGCTGTTTATATATAAGTACGGCCATTATATCGAGCAACTCTAAAACTGTACAAGAGTCATTCTCAAGAGCTAAAATAGTTGTATGAAATTCCTGCATTATGTTTTGCATAAAATATAAAAATGCTTCTGATAATCCTTACCTTTTACATTCTTCTTCTTCATTGACGTCATTATCAGAAATTCCATATGACATGTATACCCCTAAAACTTTTTGGCATTTATTTTTTCTTTATTCTTAGTAGTAAGTAAATTTGAAGTAATAAATAATATAGATATTATTGTCGAAAATTTCAATTTAGCTGGACAAATAAAATTTTAGCTTGAAACTGGACAGGCATGAAAAAAGCTGGACAATCCAGCCAGGTTGGCAACCCTAGTTGCATCTAGCACTTCTTTCTACTGCTACTACCACTACTGTTTGCGCAGTTTGTTCTGTGTACTTTTACTATTTCGCAAGCAATTGAAATCTTTACATATTATTTGCAATGTTGGTAATTTTTCATTGGCCCTTTTTCCACCGCCAGCCACTCTTCCTCTATGATGAAAAAGGTTCTCATTTCTGATGCTTGTTGATCATTGTGGAGTTTTTCTAAAGAAATCTGAAAATATTTTTGCTAAATTCCCTTGACATTTCTTTATTCCTTTATTTTGGTCGTGAAGAGTAAGTAGCTCGTTTATTTACTTTTCAGTTGTGGATACAAATTTAAAACAATTTCACGTAGAAAACGTTATTGTTGCCGTTTTTTGGTTGCTGCTGCCTCAGATGATGTTTTTAGTGTTGTTGTAGCTGCTGGTTGCTGGAGCTGCTGGTTGAAACATACAAACAAACAACTACTCAACTAGCTAATTAATCATCATTTGTTGTTCTTAACATTTTTGTTATTCTTATATTTATTGTTGTCGTAGCAAGTGCAAATAATGCAGCGTTTCAAATAGTTGTTGTCTACTTTAAGGTTTTTTTTTCATTTCAGAGAGTCACACACTCACACAAACACAAACAAAGTTTAAATGAGAGCAACAAGTACAAACAAAGTTTAAATTAAGGACGACGAACTATTTTACAACTCGATTTATTCCGTAAACTGTGCTTAATAATGCAAATTTGATTAAATGAAAAAATAGTTTTGGATACAATCGTACGTACTACTACGTATTTCACTAATATTTTAAAATAAACATTTTATAAAATTGTATCTTTTTCTTTTGCATGAATGCCAAGAAGGATATTTAATAAGATATTTATTATTTATCGTGACATTTTACAAAATGTTTTTATACCCTTCACCATGAGTAGTGACATGGTATATATAATTTCTACATTTTTCATTTGCGAACCCACAAAGTATACAGCTGCGGTCAAAATAATAGCATTGTCATTGACATTCATATTGTTATTTAATAATATTACGTAAAAACTGTTAAATTACTTTTTGTTGTTTTTGTATAAATTTATACTTAATGCAATGAACTTTCAAACCTTAAAAATAATTTTGAAAATTAGATGCAAATTTTAAAGAAAAACTACATAATACATAAATACCTAAGAAATTCATCAGTCAAAAAATAGCACCAAGATATGTAGAAATCGATTGAAATAAACTAAAATTAACCAGAACAAAATTTAATTTAGTAACAATTATTATGGTTTGTAACGTTCTTAACACGTTATTATTAAAAGTTAAATATTGCTGTCTTTTTTTTCGTTATTTCCTACCCATACATATTCTAAAATTTTCAAAATTTTGTATCGAACTTGTATGCCAAATATATTTCATTCATTCCCCAAAATAAATTCTTAAATATTTTTGGTTTCCTTTTACCCTTTTTGCGACTTTTGTTGGCCATCTATTTTTAATAAAATTGGCCCATTATCATAGTCAAAGACCAAAGTCGGTTCTTTTTAAAAACAACTTTAAAATAAAAACCTGCTTTTTATTAATTTGCAACTATAGTCAAAATTAAAGTATGTTTTAAATTGAACCGACTTTAACTGTGTGCCAGTGCAAATGTAGAAAATGTTTTCATACAATATACAACAAAAAACAGACAAGTGGTAACGCTGAACAGCTGACATACAAAATTAAAAAAAAAAAAAAAAAGGTAAACAATAAAAGTAACCGGGACAACTAAAAAAAAAAGTTGTTTGTTGTGAAAAAATGTAAAAGATAGGATTGATATCACAATTACGATATTTTGGTACTAATTTTATTGATAACTGTTCAATAATTGCAAAATCTCTACCAATATCTTGTAACTTAAACATATTTTACTTTTTGCCGAACAATTTTACTTGGTGAATAACAGCTGATGCTGTTGTTAAACGAGTTAATAACAACTTCAGCTAGTTTTATGTTTAGAGTCGACTTCAACGTCAGAAGTATACTTTAACGTGTCTATGATAGACCTAAAGTCCACTCTTAAGTAAAGTCGAGTTTAATTACCTTAAAGTATTCTTTATTTTTGACTATGATTATGGGCCATTGTGTTTGGGGATATCACATTCTGTGCCACGACATTGATTGACCTTTTAGCTTGAAATCCAAATTTATATCAGTTTATCATTCCAGAGATCATTCCTATGGTCATAATTTCTTTGATTTATATCTGAGTATGATTTTATCAAGCATTTGATCATATAAGATTGAATTATTTATTCCACATCTTCAATGTATTCTTCGAATGTTATAATAGAAAAACCACAATCAAACTATAATTTTAATAGATGAATATATTATCTTAAATTTTGGTTGAAATTGCATTCGGAGGACATTCTATAGAAGACCGATGTCAAACAATATAATTTGGTAATGCGACTTCGGAAATTTTACCTTTAATAGAGAATGTTATATTGTTATTGGTGAAACTTTCCTAGGATTTAAATAATTTAAATTTAGTTCTTGTAATGGTCAGCGAATAACTGCAACACTAGTCGTCACTTTTGATCACCGTGCAGAACATAAATGCCTGATTTTCGAAACGGTGGGCCAAGAGTGTTATGATTAAAAGAGATAAGCGGTTTCGAAACCTAAAATTTATATTTTTATTTCAACGCAATGTTTTTTAAAACCATTTCTAAATATCTATAAATAGTTTTATTCTGAATTAAGCTAATTTGTATGTTCAGAAATCATTATTTTTTAATCTAGAGCTCACATATGGGCATTTCCTGGGTTCACGAACGTATATTCGTACGATTTTGATGTCCAAAGAATATAGAAAAAAAAACGATGAATTCCATCGACTTTAAGTTTTCATAATGATAGTTATAAACATGTGGTAACGAACGTATGCAAAATAGATGTAAACTTTGGCTGACAGTAGTGAAATGAAAAAATCTGCGAAATGAAACGGAATATTTAAAAGCGATTAATTTAGTTTAAAAGTGTACTAATGTAGGTCTCTATCCGGTATTTACACAATAAAATATCTCTATTGGTTTTTGTATAATTGACTTAAGGCTTAAGGGTCGCGAACGTACGATTTTTCCATATGTTTTTTTATTATTATTATCACCATGCATTTTCTCATAAATATCTTCAAATTTCCTTAACAAACAAGTAAGAAAGTATGTTCGGTCAAGTCCGACAATATAATACCCTACACTAAGTAACATTTTTCTTTTAAAAATTCAATAATTTATATTCGTGAGTAATTTTCGTAGTTGGCTTTATATGGGAGCTATGACGAATTATTGGCCGATCACCATGAAATTAGGTCGTGTCATTTATGTCTTCATGAAAGTTATTTATGTTGAATTTTATGTGTGTACCAATGTTTTTTGGAAATTTATGCACGATAAAGTGCATCGAGTCTTATATGGGAGCTATGACTAAGTATGGACCGATCATAATAAAATTTGGTGACATGAATTCGGTATATATAAAACTTATTTGGAACGATATTTGTGTTTACCATACCTACATATACATATCGCACTTGATCAACAAGAGGGTAGTAACTCAAAATTTTAAAATGTTGAGTAGAGGTTAAAAACTGTTTGTGGTTACATATTAATAGAATTTAAAAATCCGAATACATCATAGTATGTAAATTCCATTTAAAAATATAATTTCATTGTTTATTTTTTTAAATTTGTTCAATTTTTTCAAACATTTCGAATTAAAATAATAAAGTAAAACAAATTTTATCAACAAAACAGTATCAACTCAAAATACAACCAAATATAAATAAAACAATTTGATTATTTTTAACTTGAATAAAGGCTCAACTCAAAATAATACCTTTTTTATGAAAATATTCGATGCATTTCTATTTTAACTTTTGTATTAACTCAAAATAATACCTTTTTGTTGATATAAAAGTAGTCACTACATTATCACGAAAATGGTCTCAAATGTTGTTTTCGAGATGAAAGAATAATCGAAATACTTTGAAATTTTTATAGTAGATAGATATTGATGTTGTTAGTTGATTTCTTGAAAAATGTGAAATTTTCAAAATTTTGATTTAATACCCTCTTGTTGATCAAGTGCGATATGTATAAATTAAACATTTATGACCGATAAAGTCCAATTTTGTACGGACATTTGTATGGAGGCTATGTGAAATAATGGACCGATTTCAGCCAGTTTCAACAGGCTTCGTTTTTGGGTCGAACAAATTATATATATCAAATTTTATCGAAATATCTGCTTACATGGACAACCAGACAGACGGACGGACGAACATCGTTTCAGATCGACTCAGAAAGTTATTCTGAGTCGCAGAAAAACACAGAAGATCGAATGCATCATTCTGATACGTGTTAAGAAAATAAATGCATTCTTTATGAAAAAAAATTTACTTACAGTCACGAACGTACGAAATTTTGCAAATAAAAAAAACTTTATTTAATTGTAACCGAGAAGTTTTTTTTATTTACAAATTAGTGACACCGAACTTAATTAAAATGTGTGCTGTCTGGCTCCAGTTGACGTTTAATGCAAAGCAATTACAAGCAAATCCCTGTATAACGAACGATATGTTGTCAGGCCCATTCGTTAAATCGAAAAATTCGTTTTTTTGAATAAATTTTAAGCGGTGTGACATTAGCTTGACTTGAGAGACATTACCAAATAATAATAAAGCCCTCATTGTATGAGATTTCGGTTCAACAATTGATCCTACAATTAAAAATGTACATTATTTCAGTGAAGATAATTTACGACAACACTTTTTTACGAAAAGAGCGTCGTTTATTTGACTTGCAATGAAAAGATAAAATCATCTTTGTTCCACATTCATTAGCGTTAACCAAAATTGTTAGTCTATCCTTCGATAACATTCTTCCTGGAGCACTAGTTTCTCTAGCGTGCACAAACAAGTTTTCTGGTATCATTTTACAATATATCGCTATGAAAATAACACCAGGAGTTAGATTGCGCTCAACTATAATTGTATGCTGATTCTTTAAAAAATCGTTCACCGTATCTTTTTAAATACTGATATCACTTGCATGAAATCCACCATTATAAAGCCTTTTTTATTTCTAGGTTTGAGTTTTACCTCTGTTCTGCTAATCAACAATTAAATGCCTTTTCCACAATGGGATACACATCATTCTTTATAGATCGATGATTATTTGAGCCATTCTTGATAGCTTGTTATAATTTCCAATGTTAAAAATTTTATCGTTCGTTTGTTTTTGTTTTTTTCTCTCTCAACATTCGTTATATCGAGTACAAAATGTTTGAAACGTTCGTTATATAAGGTAGTTAATGTTAAAAATATGGTTGTACGTTATATCGGATTTTCGTTAAAGTGAGATTCGTTATACCGGGATTTGCCTGTACAATTACAATTAAAACATAGATAAGAAACAAAGTAAAAATTAACCGTTAATCGAACTATTTTTGTTCTCCTTACACTTTTCTCTTCTTAATTGATTGTAATAGAGTGATTTTGAAGAAAGAGTGCAAACATAATATATTTTTTACATGTAAAATAATTAAATATAAAATTGTCTTTAGAACTAGCTTAAAAAGAAAATATAAAATTTTTCAGTTTCCAGCCGAAATTTCTCAATTAAAACAGCTGAGATATGCTATGAAACCATTCTATTATAAAAACATAGACTGTTTTTTATAATTATAAAAAATAAAACACGATGATTATCAACATTTTATTTTTCGATCCTGTAGCTCGTTTCTGTATTTCTCGCATCGGAAAACTTCTCACATGACGTGTGAAACAAAAATTTCCATCGTTTCTCGATGTGCGAGAAAAAAGTGTTTCTGTATTTGAATGCGAAAACAGACAACACAGATTCTGTTCTTACTGGAATATTTCCAGTAATTAAGTGTCAAATGCAAGTAGGGTTTTTATCCCGGGAATTCCCGGTACAAATTTCCCGGGAATTTTCCCAATTTTTCACTACCCGATTCCCGGGATTTTTAGTCGGGAATCCCGGAAATTAAAAACTGACGAAAATACATAGAAAACAAGTTAGAACTCTTTTTTTTCACCAAAAAACAGTAAAAAGTTTTTTACAGTTTTTAGCTTATATCTCGGCAATAATAGACCGCTTATTATTATTTATTTGGGGTTTTTCGTATGAAAATTTAAAAAGTGAATTCATTATTTATAGAATTTATTTCTTATTGAATCATTCTAATTTCTTTAAATTTCTTCTTCAAATCCATAACATAATAGCTTCAACAATTTAAATTTAAATGATTAAATATTTCTTCAATTCAAATCTAGTACAAAAAGGCTTAAGACAATTTGTTCAATTAATTAATGAAATGATTTGATTTAATTTAATTAATGAAATTATTTGATTTAACAAAAATGTAATCATTCAAAGTTTGAATAAATTCTCTGTAAAATTAATTCAGTTTAAATAAAGGCTTTGGAATGAATCTAAAAAATTCAATATTAGGAATGGATTTATGGAATGAAAGACTGACATTCTTTAATTACGGATTAAGATTTTAGTGAATTAAGCTCAAATTTTATTAATTAATTCGAAGCTCTGATATTTAATAATTATAACATGTAAGTTTTTACATGAAATTTGGCTATAATATACCTAATTTACAGTATTATTATATATTTCGGTCCCCTCTTGTTGATCAAGTGCGATATAATGTAGTTCATTTTTATATAAACTATGTAAAAAATACAAATTAAATTTTAAAAATTAAATATATATGAACAATTTTTACTCAAAAAAGCTGAACTTTAAAGGCGCATAACTTTAAAATACGAGCTAACTTTTTAAAACCCTTTGGGGGTTTTGGTCTACTGATGTTCTACTGGAAGTGATACTTCCCATTGGTCTCATTCGGGAAAGATTTAACGACCCGAAATTTGATGCACAGTGTTATATGTAAAGTTTCAGTGTCTGTAATTCTCATTCGGTTTATAGTTTTTTTTTTTGTGTAATATCTTTAGCTTTTCTAAAGTGAATGACAATAAATGGAATTTTAGTACAATACATTAAAACTAAAACATATTACAATTAAATTTTGTATTCCAAAAAATAACTTTTAATGATATTATGATTACTTTGGATCATAATACGATTTCATTGAGTATAATATGACTGCTGCAGAACATATTATTATGATCATGTATGACAATGATATTACGACTGTGAAACCGGAAATATGCTCTAAAAAAAGCGTATTAAGCGCTTTAAATTTGCAGTAAAAACTTTAAAATATGCTCTTAAAATTTAAAAAATATGCTCTTAAAAAATCAAACTTTTACATAATTTTTAACCAAAAAATATATTTTTATTTAAAAAAATCAATACAGTTCATTTCTAAAAAGGTAAAGTAATATATAATAAACAAAAATAACATGAACTAAAACAAGTATAACAAAAAATAAATACAACATAAAAACTATAAGCTATGAAAAGGCCTCGAGAGGTATTTTTTGATGATATTTTATATAAATATAAAGTCACTTCTTCAATTAAGGTTATTATTATGGGAACGACAGTTTCGTACTAGATTAAAGAAACAGTTTGCATTTTATCTTTAATCTAGTACGAAACAGTCGTAGGCGTAAGACGTTTACAACAACCACGATAAGGGTGAATATCTTTATAAAATCTTTGCAGGCTACACAGCTACTTTTTCAGCAAAAATTATGAATCTAGGAACCAATTAAATGAAAATCAGTACAAATGTATGGAAAATCGTGCTGGGTTTTGCGTAGCGTTTCCAGGCCCAATTATCGACGCAAACTGGGGTATTAGTGCATATATATTTTTTTAAATTTTAAGGTCATATTTTGATAATTTGTAAGATTATTTTCAAATATGTAATAATAAATGCATGAAAATCCACCCCTAGTATAAAACGTTTTTAAACGTTCGAAATAGATTTTATCTTCTACAGAAAATTCTCAGTATATTGTATATAATTTCAATTAATTTATGTTTCAATTATACTTCTTATATTTGCACAATTAAAAAACTACAAATACAATAAATGTTTGCAATTTGAAATTAATCTATTTGAGTATGTATTTGGGAAAAAAATTTTATTAAATAAATAAATAAATAAATAAATAAATGAATTGCAGATACATAATCTACAATACATCAGTATGTAGGTGCACATACAGTACTTATGTCAATAATTTTGTTTAACTTACCTGTATAAAATGTAGCCACTTGACCATAAATTTGGACTTTCGTAAAATCTAAAAATAAAAAATTTTATGTAAATATTTAGAAGACTCAGTTATCATACATTATAGGACTGATGAAGTCAAAAGGCTTTAAATATTAAACTATTATTAACTGAAACTTCAATTGTTTTTTTTAATAATAATTTTAGTGGTTTACTGTAATTTTTAGGGGCGGTTTCTTATAAACGCTCTTTAATAATTGACGCAGTTTGGCATTTCTAATAACGAATTGATGATCTATTGTTTGGAATTATTAAAAATATTCGGTCCGGCATTAATTCCGCTATTTAAAAAAAAAAATTAGATTAATTTAATTTAGTTTGAACTCTGTCACTGTCCTTATGCTTTGATTCTGGGTATTGTTTGCGTAACGATTGGGATGATGAAACAATAATTTGAATTGTGTGCCGCTATCACACATTGTAATAAGTCATTTCCATCCAAAGATTGTTTAGACACAAGTTTGGCGGAATTGCCTCAAACAGATGGACTATGATGAGGTTCATTAACAATTTTGCCGACCGTGGGACAGTCACATCGAGATTCCTCAGTTCGGACGCTGGAAACTATTACAACTCTAGCTGCTGCCATACAAGTATATCCTAAAGTTTCGAAAAGGAGCTTTTCTGCGCAAATGGGTATCATCAGACAACTACTACAGACAATATTGCATAAGGATTTAAATTTATTTCCTTATAAAATTCAAATAACAAGCAAACTGATTCGCTTGGAATTTTGCCAGGAGATAATTTTTATGTCTTGCGATTCCAATATCTTATTTATATTTTTTGCAAATATCAAAATGGCCCTAGCATAGTTGAATGGACCATAGAAAGTTATTCAAAAAAATGGTATTACTTTTTCGTGGTTGTCAAAAAATTTCACCCATAAAACGCGGTAAAGTTTGGAGATATTTTTATTTACCCAAAAAACGCAAATAGTTTATTTTCATAAATATATCAAACTGGCTCGAATCTATATTTAAAATTTGCGGTAACAGGAAAGAAAATCCCAAAAATGGTATTATTTACAATTTTGCCCACAGAGTCCACATTTCCCTTGGGACTGGGAAAATACTTTGGGAATAAATAGGGAACACATCAAGGTTTCCTAAGATGCTTTTGGTTTTCTGATCCCGGCTTTGAGATTTTAGAACATGTGGCCCAAAGTTGAAAAATAGAACATGTTTTTATACTAAAATATTCCTTACAGAAAAATATAAAATTGTTATATGTTCTTAAAGGAAATTTCTTTTTAATAAAAAATAGAGTTAAGTTATTTTTTGAATTTTAAAATTAAAAATCGTTTATTTTTGGATCCATAATTGATATGGATCTGAAATCTTTTGTGTGTTTTTTATTCGTCATTTAGTTGTCTAACTAATTAAATTTCAATTTTTAAATGCCTATAACTCGGAAATTATAAGAGATAAATAGCACACGCAAGCATGTTTTTGTTAAGACCTAGCCGAGCGCCAAAATGTTTGTGGATAACTATTATATAAATTTGTTTTTTATCTCATTTAAACAGAAAACAAATGAGCTTTACTTCTACATATGTACATAGTAAGTATGTATTAGTGTTTATAAAAAACCGACTTTTTAAAAAACCGGTTTGTCGGTTAACCGAAAATTGGCCTTTTTTAAAAAGGCTGGTTTTCGGTTAACCGACATCGAAAAAACCGGTTAAACCGGTTAACCGTCATATATGTATGTGTAGAAAACATAAAATGTCCCATAAAGTATACCCAGCTTTGGAATTTGTAGTTTTTAGTAGTCAGGAGTGGTTAATATTAAATAACTATAAATATACAAAAGTGCTAAGTCCAATTTATTTGTAAAAAATTATTATTATCTCAATCAAATGGTATTGAGTATAAATATGTTACTAAATTAAATTAAAATTCACCAAATTTAAACCAAAAAATGTAAATCCATTTTTTAATTAAATATTTGATAATTTTAAAATTTAATATGTTATGAAGCAGAAAATGTTACAAGTCCCAAAAAAAGGACCTATTAGATGCAAACGCACTTCTTCTTAGATGTGATTATTTGTCATTATAAATTATACCAAATAATTAATAAAACACCATTATCAGATTTCAAATCATGGATTTTAGAACGCTTCTCCTTTAATATTTCGGAAAAGGACTTTGTACACAAAGCTAACGAAATGAATAATAAAATTAAATTTTAAGAACAAAACACACTAATGAAGTCAAATTTATTGAAAGAAGGTATGTACATCAAATTCAATTTAACGTTTGGTAAAATCATCACTAAAATCATTCACACTTTATAATGAATCATTATTAAGATTTAGCTTAACTTCTAGAATTATGCGGAATTTAATTTTTAATAGTTTCATTATGTGCAATTTATTTTGAAAAAGTTTTTCAGTAAACTCATCGTCCTCTACTATTTAGAATCATTCTAATTCTTAAAAATATTAATCTAAGGAGGTTTGTATTGTAAATCAGCAGTATAGGTTTCAAATCAGACCAATAATGTGTATACAATGAATATAAAAAATGCACAAAAACATGAGATTTATTAATTTTAGACCCAAATTTTAAAAACCGGTTAACCGAGTGATAAAAACCGGTTAACCGAGAATCAACATTTTAAATTAACCGGTTCGCAAAAAACCCAGATTTCGAAGAAAACCCGGTTTTTCGGTTAACCGGTTTATAAACACTAGTATGTATTAGGGTGATCGGCACGGTTTTTAATAACCGGTTTTTTTTGAAAAGCTCACATTTCGAATATCGAAGAAATCGGGTTTTTCTCCTCGAATAACCGGTTTTTTCTAAAAGTCTGTTTTTTTATGAGTTTTAGTGTAAATATTAAACAAAATCAAAAAAAAAAACAAGTAAGAAAGTATGGTCGGTCAAGCCAGACCATATAATACCCTACACCAAGTAAATGAGCAAAAACATTTTTCTTTTAAAATATGAATAATTTATATTCGTGAGTGATTTTCGGAAGAGGGCCTTATATGGGAGCTATGACCAATTATGGACCGATCACCTTGAAATTAGGTCGAGTGATTTATGTCTATATTAAAGTTAAATATGTTGAATTTTGTGTGTATACCAACATTTTTAAGCGATTTATGCACGTTATAGTGATTTTCGGAAGCGGGTCTATATGGGGACTATGACTAATTATGGACCGATCGTAACAAAATTTGTTGACATGAATTTTGTGTATATAAAACATATATAAATTAAACATTTATGACCGATAAAGTCCTATTTCGGGAGGACATTTGTATGGGGGCTAGGTGAAATAATGGACCGATTTCAGTCAGTTTCAATAGGCTTGTCCTTGAGCAGAAAAAATAATATGTACCAAATTTCATTGAAATATCTTCAAAATTGCGACCTGTACTCTGCGCACAAGGTTTACATGGACAGCCAGCCAGCCAGCCAGCCGACCAGACGGACGGACGGACATCGTTTAATCGACTCAGAAAGTGATTCTAAGTTAAGATACTTTAAGGTGGTTGTTAGACCAATATTTTTGGGCGTTACAAACATCTGCACAAACGCATAATACAATAACCACTATAGTGTAAAGCCTGAAAACTTACTCAATGCTTTGTTTTCTATATGTCCTACAAATACACCAAGTAAAAGATAATTTTCAATGTCTAGTTTATAAATATTTTTTTCCAAATTTGTTTTTCTAAAAACCTAACAGAGTTGTTGACATTTGAAATGAAATTAAATTCATAAAATATCGAAAATGTCAACCATTCACTTTTAGAAAAAATTAAATATTAATTTCAAAATATTCGGAAATTACAATAAATTTAGAGTTAGTTTCGTGTTGACTTTTGGCTAATTTATTAAATACATATTAAGATATTATAAAAAAAAACAAAATCGGTTGATAATATATAAATATACTTGCATATTTGCTATAACAGATTTGAATTTTACTTGTTTATGCATATTTAATTTCGAAAAGAATTTTCTCTGCTAAAACCGAACACGAAACTCTGAATCAATTTGTATGATTGAAAACCCATTAATGCAACCAAATAAGTACATAATAATTTTCTATTAATTAGTAGCTTAAAATAAAACAAAAACTTATTTGAACGTGTATGTTTCTATGTATGTATGTGCTAAATATTGTAAATTATCTGCCCTTCACAAAAATACAGATGTGATAAAAAAAGTACACGCAGAGAAAAAACATGGTTGTGGTCAGTGTGACCATTTTGGCATTTTTGCAGCTAGATTTAGCATTTTTTATTTTGATTTAGCTGCAAATTTTCGATTTAGCATTTGGCATTTTTTTTTAGCATTTTTTAATAATTTGTTTAGCATTTTCTAGTTTCAATTTATTTTTCATTTTTACCCCTGTTACAATTAAAATATTACACCCCGTCTACAACAGACACGAAATGCTGTTAAAACATGATGTTATAACAGCATTTCGAGATGTTAAAACACATGGCTTAACAACCGTGTTAAAACATTGATAAAAGCCTAAAATGATGAGGATATACCCAACACTAACATCATGTTAGTGTTAATGTTAAACATTTCATGCCAGTTGTAGACCTAGTGTTAAAAATAGTAAGAGCCTGTGACACCAGGTGGTTGTTAATTGAAACAGCTGTAAATCGTATAGAAACTCAATGGCTGGAGTTAAAAACCCATTTTGAAATTGCTGCCTCTTCCGAATCTTGTCATCAAGCTAAAATTTTAAAAGAGTTATATACAGATAAAAATTTATTGTATTTCAAATTTTTAAAGCCTTTATTATCAGATATGCAAAAAGTAAATAAAATATTTGAAAGTAATGACGCCGATCCAACACTCTTATTCTCAGAATTACACATTCTTTTAAAAAATTTAGAATTAGAATTACAATGGCAAAAATTAACTTCATACGAGTGGCAAAATCAGAAGACAACTATTGAGTTTTGGATACAAGTTTATGAATGCTTGAATGCTGTGAATGAAAATCCCTTCAAGGAATTGACCAATTTTGTTACGAAATTTTTAGTTATGCCATTTAGTAATGCAGAAGTTGAACGTGTATTTGGCGGAATGAATCTTTTAAAAAATAAAATAAGAAATAGAATGATATTAAATACAATGAATTCACTCCTCTATATAAGATGTGGATTGATAAGATTGAATAAATACTGCCAAAGTTTTCAAATAACTAAAGAATTAATCCAAAAATGTGATACAAATATATATGGGGCATTTCATGTCAAGCGACCTAAAATATCTTAAAGGAATGGACCTAAGCTTTCTTTTGACTAAAAAAAAATTTAAAAAAGGGCCCATTTTGAAAAAAAATCGAATTTGCAAAAAAAAATCAAAAATTGTAAGTCTTGAGTTAAAAAATATTTATTTTTATAGATATCCCACGCGCATCCCACTAAGCAACCAAAAGGGTCTTCAAGGAAAATATCTAAGCTTTTGTTTGAGCTAAAAAAAAAATTAAAAAAGGGTCCATTTTGAAAAAAAAAAAAAAAAAAAAAAAAAAGTCAACAAAGTTTTTGATTTTGCAAAAAAATGGCCCATTTTAAAAAAAAAGTCAAAAAAGTTTTTGATTTCGGAAAAAAATATTAAAAATTTTTTATTTTTTTTCGAAGGATTGAAACTATTTGGAACACATTTTGCTAAGAACAATAGGTAATAAGTTATATGGATAAGAAAAAACACCTGCTTGATCAAAATGTCAAACTTTGACCCCCTCTTACTCAGAGAGTTCTCGACCGTTGAAAAATTGTGTCTGAGTTACTATCCAATAGAACTAACCTTGGTGCAAATTTCATCCCGATCGGAAGACATCGATTTCAAAAGTTGGTTCACTTGACATGAAATGCCCCATATATTATAACAGAGCCCACAGAAAGTGAAGAATCCACTTTTGATGAAGTAAAGATATTATTTTTGTTTAAACTAATTTATTTGTGAAAGTACAAATGCTATTAAATATCAAATACTTTTGTTTTTTTTTAGTTTTATGACATTTTAGAACATACAGTGGGACCTCGATTATCCGTATTGGTCGGGACCGGACGCATTCTGGATAATCAATTTTCTCGGTTAATTGAGTACCAATTTTGAGTAGTTTTTTAAAGGATTTTATGTACAGGTTTAAATAATATAAGGATTATTAAATTTCGGACATATGCCCACAGCATTTCATTTCCTGGGCATAGTAAGTTATTCTACGCATTTTTCAGAAGTAACAGCGTTCCAAGCTTTATTAATTTACAACAGTGCTTTCTTGATGTTAAACGCTTTCTTAAATTCTTATCTATTGATTGACGTGAATAGTTTTTGCACTATAGTTTTTCGATAATGACATTTAAAGCTCCATATTGCACCCTGATCCATCGGTTGGATCAAAGACGTCACATTTGGTTTGGAAAATTGTATAAATCGTTCATTACTGAGTTTTTCTATTATATTTATATGAATTGTGGCAGCTATATAAGGTCTGTTCATTTACTTTCCCAGTAAATACTTGCAACCAGAGAATAAAATTAAAATTTACAAAATTACTCTCTTAAATTCTCAAAAATAGTAAAAAGTAAATGAACGCTTTTCCAGTAACAATTGTTTTATACACACAATTTCCTTATTTTATTCCTTTTAAAATGTATAAATACTCACATTTTCTTCAATTTTATTGTTTTGGCATTTTTTCACCAGAAAAATAAAATTTTAAATAAATAAACAATAACACAAAACATATAAAATATAAAATATAAGCTGCTAACTATTACGAGTTCAAAATAGAACTTGTAATAGTTTGCAACGAGAGACCACTCTTTAAAATTTATACGCTCTTTATTTTTTCTCTACTTGCAAGTTTTTGAGTTAATGAACGCTTTTCCAGTAACAATTGTTACTAACTAGTAACAACTTTTAGTTATTGAACATAGCTAAAATCAGCTGAAGATTTTTGTCGTAACTTTGTGAATTCCATGTAGCTTTTTGTTTAATTTTGAGTGGAATATTTTAGCCTTTTCATTCACTATTAATCCATAACTTTTGGTTCTTCAGCAGTCTTTAAATATTTTCAGTTTCGAATGGGGAATTCCTCTTTTTCGTTTTATTCACATTTAGTTTGTTGTTCAAAAATAATCGAAAAAATGTTGCTTATAATCCCGGATAATTGAGGTAATTACGGTTAATCGATGCAAAAAAGTTGAAATCGATCCAAAATTTGTTTCTTTTTCTTTCACGGATAATTGATGTTGCCGGATAATCGAATCACGGATAATCGAGGCCTCACTGTATAAAATACATAAAATGTTACATGAATTAATCGCTTAGTCGCTTTCGTCCAAAATTATTTTATGTATTTATATATGATGACCAGGGCAACCCAAAATATGCTCAAAAAAAAGTGTTTTATGCTCATAAAATATGCACTTAAAAACGAAAAATATGCTCTTAAAATATAAAAAATATGCACTTAAAAATAGTTGGTTATTGTTTGATTTCAAAATTTCATTAAAAAAATATATATGAAGTAAATAAAATATTGAGCTCATAAATTAAAATTGGTTATTATAGGATTAAATATCGATTTTAGGGAATTTGGCACTACATGAAAATAGTTATATTCAATTCATTTTATTATATTTAGAAATAAATTACTATGTGTTTACTTAAGTTATAAAATTTTTTAACTAAATCTTTGTTTTAGATTTCCGAGTTTCTTAGACAATCATAATCAATTGATTTGTCTCATCTTTTAAACTGCTTAATACTTCAAACTTTTTTTAGTAATTAGTGGCATAATATTTTACATTCTCAATGCATGTGTCCCAATGTTTATAGGATCCCTACTGAGGATGTACCCAATAAGTTTCTCCAAATGTTTCTATTCTATATGAAGCTTTAAAAGCTTTTTTATCATTTGAATAATGTTTCAAAAACTCTGTGAATAGCGTGTAATTTTTTGGTAAAAAATTGCAAAGGATTTTGGAGCATTCATCATGTATCTAGATTAACATCTGAATTCGGCTTCTAAAATTTAAATAGAATTATAAAAGAGCCTTACAATAGTGGAATGATTAGTTCTATTTAAGACTGCGGCAATTAAAAAAACTTTTTGTTCAAGTTGTATCACTGGGACTCAAAATACCGTGACATTTCCAATGTTTCTTCTTTTCTCATCCATTGTATCGTTTATCGATATCCACGTATATTCTTTTTAAACGATTTCTTAATAATTTTGTTTACAGGTTGTGTAAATATATCAACGGGTTTTCAACGCGAGATTTTCGATAGATCTTAATATTCTGAACGTCTGTTGAATACTTGTTTAATTTTACATTAGTGGTAAACTATTAATGCCCAAACTGTCTCAATCTCAAGCTGACTAAAATTCCTTCTTTTAAATGTATCCAACAATTTTTTAAGAAGTTGTGCATAATAACATACAGTTTTGGAATTTTCTTTTAATTTTTTACGTATTTTTACTATTTGTTAAATTTTAATATTTGTGTGTATATTTTTAATTTAATTGAAATATATGAAAAATATAAATCAACGAAAATTCTGTGAATATAAGCGATTATGGGTACTCTATTTTTTATTTAAGTAACTTAGGCCAATTATCATTGGACCTTAACAAAATAGTAAAATATAGAAATGAAAAATTACAATACAAACAATAAAATTATATAAGGCAAATAAAATAATGAAAAATAAAAGAAAATATCCAACAAAAATATGCAGTTATGAGTTAAATATGCAAAAATATGCTATAAAACGCAAAATATGCTAAAATATGCAGTAAAGGGCAAAATATGCAAAAATACGCGCTAACAAATCGATGCCAAAATTCTAAAAATTGTCTGAAACGGATAAATACTAACTCATATGTTTATACGACGCACAGCAAAAAATATGATATTGCATATTTTTGGTAGCCCTGATGATGACATATCTATTTACATATACATAGGTATAAAGACTGAAAAATATATACATAGTTTTAATTCATGGCAGAGCAAGCAAGGTACAATTATTGGAAAGTATGTTCTCAATTATACATTCCCTCTAACGTCAAACAAAAGAAAATTAGAAAAAAACAAAACGAAATGTCTAAAACAAAAATAAATTTATTTGTGGTTTTTTTTAAACAAATTTTTATGTATTTACTTTTTTTCGTGAAATATTTAATTCAAATTAAAATTTTTCCAAATAATTATGTGATGGTTTTAATATAACGTGCAAAACATCCCAAAAACAAAATAAAAAGTGATGAGAGTAGATGCTTTATTTGACGTTGCAACGCGTTGTAGGGGTAAATATTGACAACTCTCCCTAATAATTGCACCTGGTTGATTCTGCCATGGTTTTAATTATTGTTTTATAATTTTAATTTACGATTCTTGAAGAGAATAAATAATTTGTTTTGTTTTTGAGTTCGATGTTGTTTTATTTATATAATCAAACATAATTTGTAGAAACAACGCACAGAGGGTTGAAATGTACCAAAAGTGGAGATTAATTAAAAGCTGAACTTTGTCTGTTTCAGTCATGTTTGGTATTGGGTTAAAGTGCATTACATAATACATCACAAACTGCTAAAATTATAGTTGTGAGTTACTTACTTTATTGGCAGTGAGCGGTCGAAGTCAAATAATTTTTACAAATTTTGCGTGCTGTGGTTAAAATTGAAAATTGTGATATTTCGAGAGCTTATATTTTTGGTTAAATCTGTTAAAAGTAGAAATATTAAAATGGAACCATCAACTTCAGGTATTTGAGAACATAAATAAATAATTTTTGTTTAGATAAATGTTTTGAAAATATTTTTTAAGATTTTTTTTTAAAGTTCTCCATTATTGGGGTTTTTTCGATATATAGATTGAGTTTAAAAAAATCAGGGCGAGATCGGGTAAATTCCATTAAATGCTCTTAAAATATGAACTTTCAGCTTCTATATACAGAAAAAAAATCGTGCTTGAGGTTTATTGAGGTTTTTTACTTATTTAAGTTATAGTGAAAGAACTCCTCTTGCTAAAAAACATATTCTGATACAAAATAGGTTAAAACATTTCTTTCTTACATTATTTTTTAAAGTTGTGTTTTTATGTATTTATGATTGTTCATTACAAAAATTTATAATATTGTCTTTTGTGGCTTTTTTTTTAAAAAAATTTGTACATTTATAAAATTTTGTGAAAAACAAAAATTAGATTTTAAATTAAATTTATGCTAATGTAAATACATATAATAAATTTATGTTTTGAATTTTTTAATAGCCTATTAAGTATGCTTTAATTTCCAATTTTATTCAATAATTTATCGCTTTCCATGCCAAAGTTACAGCATAAATTGTGAAAAAAGGTTAAAATTTTTTTTCTAAAATGCTGTGTTTTTATGTGCTTATAATAACTCATCAATAAAAAAATATAATATTTTAAAACTACGGCATCTATGAATTAATCGCCACTTTGGGTACCATTCAACCCACTGTGCAACGGTACAAATAGTAAAGAATTTCTTCATAACATTATTAAAAAAAATTTTAGCATTTTTTTTTTGGCATTTAACATTTTTTTAACATTATATTGGATAGGATTTAGCTGCAAAAATTTTTGAGACCTTGTCACACTGGTTGTGGTAACCATAAACTAAGACCAACATAATATGATCAGATTTATGCTTGTAGTCCAAAACATATTATAATCATTATTAGTATCATAATATGCTCTGAAATAATCATATTATGATATAAATCAATTATAATATGACCCAAAGTCATCATATTTATGACCCAATTCAATCATACTATGATCCAAAGTAATCATATTATTATTATTAAAATTTATTTTTGGAAATACAAAATTTTATTTTAATAGGTTTAGGTTTAAATGACTAAATTCACAATTAAAAAATTATTGATAAAATCAAATTTATTATTATTCGCTATAGGAAAGTTAAAGATAATATACAAATAAAACTATAGAGCGAATATGAATTACATACTTGTAAAATTAACATAGCTTAGACAAACACCAACACTCACAAATGGTGGGAAAACAGACTATTAAAAGTAAACATATTTTGTTTGCATCTTAAACATATTATGACTACGCGTATAGAAACTTAGCATTTAATTGTTGTACATAAAAATAATATGTTTACCTATTTATCATTATTTAGTTGTTCGAAAACCATATTCATATTTATAATTGCGATGAAAATATAAACGTTTACAGTAACTATAATATTGTTGAAATTAAATTAAAACAACAATTATATGTTTACGACAACAATTTATTGTTACAGAGAACATAGTATAGTTGTCGTAACCATGTCCAACCATGTTTTTTCTCTGCGTGTACAACCATGTTTCCATGTCCTTTTATATAGTATGTATGTACAATAGTTATTATTAGTTTATGATGTAAGCAGCGTTTGTCCCCGCTGCATAACCCTGCGTCATTGTTCTGTTCAGCTCAGCACTGCATTCAGTTGATTGTACGTACATTGAACAATGAAAATTTCTTTCCTGCAGTAATCAAGTGGTCTTAAGTGTAAATGTGATCTGCATACAAAGTTCATGATTATAACTTTTAATGGACAGGCTTAAATGTTGTTCATAATGGTGATACAACTGATGTTTCTCGTACCACTACTATTCCCCCTACAGTAGATGTCCTTGTATCTGCTACTGATGCTCCCTCCACTCAATGTCTCGATATATTTTTTAGTCTTTGTTGTTTTATATTTTTTTAGTATGCCGTTGCGTTTTAAGAGCAAAATAATTGCTGAAGAAAATCAGGTAATTGTTGATAAAGTGTAATAAAAAGAAAAATACCATGTTTAGGTAATAAAATTTTAATACTCTGCAGTAAAAATGGCAAAAAGTTAAAGAGTTGTAATTTTATTACTCCCCCACACTACATTTAAGTAGATAATTTTATTTAATTTTTTTTTCTTAAGAATTTGGAAAAATATCTACTCGCAAATACGCACACAGAAAACAGATTGGTTGGAAAACAGATCGGTGGCCATTATTACAATTGTAAAATACATACATATGTAGATACATATACATACATACATATTAAAATTCAACAGATTTTATGCTCTTATAACTGCAAATAAGTAATTAATATGGAATGTTCAACCAATTCGACTTTTGTTAAAATTATTCTGAATATTTAAGTAGAAGATGACATTAAATTCACCGTGTTATAATTTTCAATTTTCATTCAATGTTTAGAATGAAAATACGGCAATAGACTTTTTAAATAACTTCAGTTGTCAGTTGCAATAACCAATTATAAATGTGTTGATCGAATAAAACGAATAGTTCGAATAAGAGATTTTACTTATTCGAATAATTCGATCAAACGTTTAAAATTAATCGAATTTTTTTAAAAAAGTAAAGAATGAAGTTTTGAAAAACAAAAAATAACGTTAAAGTTAACAACTCAAGTATTGATAATGTTAAAAAACATTCGAAAACAAAGTCCATCATTAAATTTTCATCAAAAATATTCTTATCAGATTAACTCCCGAACAATCTAAAAAACATTTGACTAGCAAACCCTAGAGTAACTTCGGGTAATGTGGACTACCGTTTTGTTTTTTCTAAATTTTGGCCACAATATATATGGATATTAAAAGAGTTGTGAAGCAATAAATTAGCTAATGTATTCTCTAATGGTTTTTGCAGTTGAATATTTTTTCCGTTAAAGGATAAAAAATTTATGTGAAAATATTGTAAGGAACCCAAAAATCAGCATTAAAAAAATTGGAGGGTAATATGGACCACTATATGAGGGTAATGTGGACTAGTATTTAATACATAAAATTCATGAACCAGCTAATCATGAATGATTAAAAAATTTAATTTCAATATATTTTTATTAATACAAACTAAAAAGTCGCGTTCTTGGCTTAGATAGATTGCTTACAAAGTACATAGTTATTGTCGGGTAATATGGACCAGTAGTACATAATCAAGTAATTTAAGTGGTCCACATTACACGAACTTGGGTTACAGTGGTAAAAAGTTATTTTTACCTAATAATCTAAATGTGCTTAAATTCTTACCAAATATATGCAAAACTACGTGTCCACTTTAACTATATAAAACAACCAAACATTAAATTCTACAGTAACTGTACCAAATTTTGTTTCTTACTTGAGCCGAAAAAAATGTTGAGCAGGCGCATTAATTTCAATACAAGAATAAAAAGTCAAAATATCAATAACTCATGAAAGCAAATGTGCAATTGTCGTTTCAAACAAATTGTAAAATGTACGACAAATCAGTTTTATCATACCTTCAATAGTTTCTGAAAAAAGACACTGGTCCACATCAGACGCATAGTCCACAATACCCGAAGTTACTCTATAGTTTCCGTTTTGGTTCCTGAATTCAAGTACAATATAAACGTATTAAGGGTTTTAAAATGAGTAAATAATTCTTTAGTAAATACTTCTTCTAATAACAAACTAAATAACAAATATTTTATTCCGTACCTTTTATTTTCATTGGTTCAAGTCCTAAGTTAAAAATTTTGAAAGATTTGTTTTTAAAATTGTAACTTCTTGCAGTAATATTTATATATTTATAGAAGGAGCTATCGGAACACTCATCTACAGTGATCGAAAATCCATTTGTCTTTAGTTATTTGTCGAATTTCAGAAACAATACAATTTTTGTGAGTCATTATTACTTATTTAAATTTGGAATTATGAAAAATTTTAAGCAATTTAATAAATTTAAATATACAGTAGTTTTGACTTACCTGCCTTTCACTTAAGAGCATTTTGCATATAAGTGCACAAAACTTGTGCTTTGTGTTTTTATTTACCCAACTCCATATAAATTCGTTAATTTAAGTGCATTGTTCATACCTGCACATTTAAGATAAGTGCATAATACTTTTGGAAGCTATAACTGGTTTTCATGAAAAAAATTAAATTAAAACAAAATAAGGAAAATACGATTTTGAAAAAATGAGAAGTTTGCAACTTCTTAATAATTTGAAACGTAGCTAAAATAACAAATTTGTCGTTATGTTTAGACAGAAAAATCACAAAGCTTCATGTAAATTATTTGCCGTTAGCTGCTTTTTTGGGCAGTAAACTTAAATGCACTTACCAGCATCAATGAGCACGTAAGTGTATTAAGGTTAACTGCATTTTTATCTTACCTGCACAAAATATCGTGCAAAGTTGGTTGTGCAGGTAAGTCAAAATTACTGTATATGAATATTTGTGAAAAAATCGTCAATATCCCGATAAAAAAAGAAAAAAATCGTCATTTCGAATTTTAAAAATCGTCAAAAAAATCGGAAAATTAAAAAGGTCAAGATTTCTAACAGGCATTTTAAAATTCTATTTAAAAAGTTATCGAAAACATCACATTTATCAAAAATCATTTCTTAAAATTGAAGTTTATAAATAAGGGATCACTAAAATAAAAAAGTAAAGGTCAATTTAATTACAATATAAGGCTTCATTCAGAAGTTTTTTTAAATAAAACACACAAAATAGAATTTAATGTCTAAATCTTTATTATGACCCGAAGGAACAATCTCTGACAATACTTTTTAACGATAATTTCATTAAAATATAGCACCACGGAAGGTAATAATTCGAGCTTGGCGGCTTCAATTGAATGGGTTAATGTCATTATATTCTGAATAAATTTTGTCAAAATAGAAAAAGTTGCTTTAGAATTTTTCCGTTTAATTTCAGTAATTTATTTTTAAAAATTGATTTAAAATCTAAAAATTTTAATTGTCAAAATTCAAAATCAAAATATTCACCAACAAATTGAGAAAATTCTTTAACTATTTCATAAAATAGTACCATATTTTCATAATGCAGAAAATCGTCATTTTCCAGAAAGAAATCGTCAAATCGTCAAATTGCTATTTTTGAAACCAAAAATCGTCAAAATGACGATAAATCGTCAAATCTGGCAGCTATGCATATACTACTACATTTCGCACTTGTATAAGTGTAAGAGCGAAAAAACAAGAAATGAGAAATAGTTGTACTCTCATCTTCACTACAAAACTGGCATGGAAAACTGAACATGTTAACTAACCTATTTGTCTAGCAATTATTGTATATTAAAAAATAATAATTTACAAGAAACTTCTAAAAACCCAATTAAGCATCTAAAGGTGAGAGAAAAAACATTTAAAATAGTTTATAATTCTAAAAACTACTTAATATGTAGTGTAGATGCTAAAAAAGGTACAACAATAATATTAATTATCCACCTCTGCATTAACTAGCGACAACACAACCTTCTTCTGTGACAACTCATATGAGACTGAATTCTGTTTTCTATGCGTGTGAGTAGTCTGTGTAAATTTAGTAACGCCCACAATGCACAGTGCATAGGAGTTGCCGATCCCGGATTTAAAGCCATGGCCCATGGTAGGCGTTCATATTGTTCAGCTTACGATGATTTTCGTCAAACAACCCGAATGTGAACAAAAGAGCGTAATAGAGCGTAAAAATACACACAATTTATTCAGTTTCTTGATGTTGTTGTGGATATTTCATTTTTTACCCAAAAGAGCACACAAATTAAATGCCTCTTTTTGCCTACCAATGATTTAAAGCATACTCACGATAAAATTCAACACAAAATTTTGCAAAAATTTAATTTAAAAAAAATATTTTTCAATTAAAAAAATATGATATTGAATAAAAATGTTGTTTGATATTAAGCCTTATTTGAAACGCAATATAGGCTTTGTCTTCAATTGTATACCACCCTTGCTGGACGAGAGACGCTATGAAGAACGTGTTACCAATTATGCCGTTTGTCATTTATTGCTCGGGATGTTCGTGATTATAGCAAGTTCCTGGAGTTTATATTGACAACTATAGAGCGTGAAAAAGCTGATAGTGTGCAGGACTGTGGGAGTTTATTGAGATAAAGCGCGGCGTAAAGGCACAATTCCATGGCATTGCCGGATAATTTGTAGTTTATTTTAGAATCTTTGGTGGCGGATAAGAAGATAAAACCACAACAGAGCCAGCTGTTGAATGATATAATGGAATATCGTCAAATATTCCACTGTATTATTCATCATACCAAGTATCTGACAGTTATCCCAATGAAATTGTCTCTCAAATCTTATTAAGAGATTACACAAACGGTTGTACATTCGTAAAATTGTTCTATTATTCGTGGAGGTGCAAGAGGTTTGTGCCGGCAATCCAGCATAAACTAAATCCTTATGCTAACGATACTCAGGAATTGAAAGCCTTGGCCAGAATTGTGTTGCTGCTCAATGCCTTGGATAAACGAGCAATAATATTTTGAATAAAATATTTTTTTATTTTATTTATATTTGAAGTAACTATACTTCAATAAAGGCAAAAATCGGATTAAGTTTAATGAATATGGTAGCTTTGTTTTAGATATAAACTTCAAATCCCGTTTATTGTAAAATGCTTAATTAGGTTGACATAAATAGAAAATGAAGCTACCTTGTATTTTTTTATATCATGATAATTACTCTGGTTTTAAATATAATCTAGTGAATTATTCGAGTTGCGAGAAAAAAAAATACCGATCGACTTAGAATCACTTTCTGAGTCGATTAAACGATGTCCGTCCGGCTGGCTGGCTGCCCATGTAAACCTTGTGCGCAGAGTACAGGTCGCAATTTTGAAGATATTTCGATCGAATTTGGTACATGTTAATTTTTCGGCCCACATTTGAGACCATTTTCGTGATAATTTAGTGACTACTTTTATATCATATATTTTATTTGAGTTAATACAAAAGTTGAAATAGAAATGCATCGAATATTTTCATAAAAAAGGTATTATTTTGATTTGAGCCTCTATTCAAGTTAAAAATAATCAAATTGTTTTATATAAATTTGGTTGTATTTTGAGTTGAAACTGTTTTGTTGACAAATTTTGTTTTACTTTATGATTTTAATTCGAAATGTGACTCTTTTTAGAAAAAAAATTTTCACATTTTTATTAACTCAAAAAATAGATATTTTTTTGCAATAATTGGGAAAAATTAAGAGAAAAACAATGTAAATATATTTTCAAATGGAATTTGCTTAATATGATGTATTCGGAATTTCAAATTCTCTTAAAATGTAACCACTAGGGGGCGGATTTATATGCAAATGCATGTTTTTTCTCGAACATCCAAATACAATGTAGACTAATTATCTATCCGAATCGCACATTTTGCTGCAAAATGGCATCGATTTGTTAGTGCATATTTTATTGATAATGCATATTTTGTTATATTTTACTTCAAAATGCATATTATGCCAATTTTTAATAAAAATATAATTTTTTGTCGTTAATGGGCAATACATTGTTTCGACAAACATTTTTTTGTCGAATTTGTTATAGAAATAGCAGTAAATTTTATCGATTAACTTCGTTCGACATCGAAAAACTTTAATGCTAGTTTTTCGATGTCGTTGATGTTCTTCATTTCTCTATCAGTAATTGAAAATTATCATTTCAAAAAATTTTTTTCAAAAAAGTTTAGTTTAACCGCTCCTGACAGTCATTTCCAAGCCGTTCTACGAGACTTTCGTAAACTAGTGATTTTGGATAACTTAGAGACAAATGCACTACACAATTAACGTTTAAAGTCCCTACACTATAGATTACATAGACACTTAAGTGACAGTTGTCTTTATGCTAGATTACATGCGATGTATAAAGTAACCAATTGACTTCTCTCTGCATTACAAATAGCTCGTCAAATGACCCAAAATATATAAATTGTAGTCAGCCAAGTGATCAGACATTATTAACAATTTCAGTCTATAAGGGATACATTTACTAATTGATTAATTTCTGGGTTATTACGAGATAAAAATTAAGGTTGGATGCTACTATACAGCACGATCAAAATATTGATGATTTTAAAAGGAAAGTCACAATATAGAACCTCTATGGCTTTAAACAAGTATTCATACCAAGATATTACATCGTTTTTTCAGAAGAAAAGTTATGTTAAAATTAGTTTTAGAACTTTAATTGATTAATTCCTGGTATAATTTAAAGAGTTCTAACTGCTGCCACAAAAATATATGTGCATATTTTTTAAATTTTTAGGTCATATTTTGATTTTTTTGAAGCATATTTTAGGCGCATATTTTCCAATAATAAATGCATGAAAATCCGCCCCTAGTAACCACAAACAGTTTTTAACCTCTACTGAAAATTTTGAAATTTTGAGTTAATACCCTCTTGTTGATCAAGTGCGACATGTATCTCCACAAATTTCGCTCCAAATAAGTTTCATATATACAAAATTCATGTCACCAAATTTTGTTACGATCGGTCCATAATTAGTCATAGCTCCCATATAGATCCGCTTCCGAAAAACACTTTAATGTTAATAAATCTCTTAAAAATTTTGGTATATACACGAAATTCTACATAAATAACTTCCATATAAGCATAAATCACACGACCTAATTTCATAGTGATCGGTCTATAATTGGTCATAGCTCCCTTATAAGGCCCACTTCCGAAAATCACTCAAAAATATAAATTATTGAAATTTTAAAAGAAAAATGTTTTTGCTCATTTACTTAGTGTATCACATACATATCTATCACATAGCATAGCGTTGCATTTCTGTATGTATATGTACAGTTGCGAGCATAAAAAATGCAACACTATGCTATGTGATTTTCAACAGCTCTGATTTCGCTCAAAACGGTATCCAATTATCCACATCTGCTGTTTTTATATTCTTATTGATCATAGGCAATTATTTTATGACATTTTGTCCAATATTTTTATACGTAAGGATAATTATAAAATTTTTAGTAAAAACAATTGTGCGAGCAAAAAAATGCAACTACTTTTTTTTCAAAATTTTGAAAAAAAAAAATAATTATAAAAAAACTATAACAATGTTGCATTACCATCATTTACTATTAATACAAACAAATTTAAGGACATCAAAATTCGAAAGGATAAACATTTTATGCAAAAAACGCCATGCTCCTATTCCGTTATAAAAATGTAGATATAATTAAGAATTGTGTTATGATTACAGTACCGTAATAATCTTGAACGGCTAGTTTTGAAATGGATTTTATTGAAATAAAACAAAAAGGTTTAACATTGAAGTAATCAAAGCTGTGTTACCTGATCCATGGAAGGTGACATCATATTTTTGATGCTACCCAAACGAACACATTTGGACATTTATGACTATTGCAACCTCCAACATTTAATTTAATGATTCAAATATAATAAGGCGAAACCAATCCAATAAACCAAATATTATTTACAAAAATAAATTAAGCGCCTATGCTTCTCGGCCTTATGTTACTTTTTGGAGATTTAGTAACACACGACAATACATATTTTAACCATTCACCATTTTCTGAGCATGTTCCTGACAATCTGACAACAGTGTATACGTAGCTTTATTAATCACGTAAGCTAAATATAGGTTTCTAGGGAAAAACGACGTTGCAAAATCGACAACGGTTGGTGTCATTTTGACACCATACGGTGTCACTTTTTTTCGACACCGTACGTTTACAATTTGTAAACAAACGGTTACGAATCGACAACGCAATGTTGTTAAATTATTCGCGACGCATTTCAACGTAAGTTGCTTTTTATAAGTGTGTTTTAATTTTATTTACATTAAAAAATTTAAAATATTTTAATAAAAAATAAAGGGTAATAGTGATGCAAATAAATGGTTTAAGAACTAAAATATAAAAGAAAGTGTAATTGTGTTTGATTGCGAATTTGTGTTGATGCAGATGAAGATCCAGGCAGTGAAATCAGTGGAGATCCAGGCAGAGAAGACCACCAAATCCAAATGGAAATTTATAGTTTTTATATTTATTTTATATTTATGTTTTATATGTATTGTATTAAAAAAATTTAAAAAATAAAGAAATTGTTATTTACATATATTAATTACCAAAAAAATAGAAAGGAAAAATTGTCAGGTGTGAAATCGTACACATCGATAATTTTTGGTGTTAAATTGACAACGGTCTGGTGTCAAATCGTACACAAACGGTGATAAATTGTCAACGGTCTGTTATAAAATCGTACACGAACGTTGTCAAATCGACAACGGATGGTGTCAAATCGGCTACGGAATGGTGTAATTTTTTCGTTGTCAAATTGACACCGTTCGTTTACAATTTGTACACATACGGGTTGATACATTATTGGCACCGAATGATGTCAAATTGTACACGGATGTGTTCATTTTTTCGCTGGGTGTATGAAATAGGAACTGTGTCAAATTTAATATTACTAGGATCGCCTGGTGGCCGAAATTCTACGACTTTTATCTAAAGACTTTTTTAATATTTTTATATATTGTGCATATCTGGAGAAAATAACCTTTTAAACCATATACAGTAGCCCAATAAAGTCTACATATAGGAATTCAAATTAAATTTCTTTCGTTGAAAGCAGTATTTGTAAGTTAAAATTAATGAAATATATTTGTTAAAAAAATAAATTCACACTAAAAACAATTAAAACAACATCACTTAAGTCGGGTTTAGCAACATTTCCTATCACGTCCAAAATTTCACCTTTATTAGACTTTTTGATTCTGAGTCAAATAACGAAATTTTTTTAACGTTTTCCGATTTTAGTAAATTAAAATTACCAGGACTATAATATTATGAATAGTTTTACTTAAAATTTGTAACAGTAAGGAAATTAGGCTCATTCGCCAAAATATGGACAAAAAATTAGTTTTTCTTGAAAATCGCAAAATTTAAATCGCAGGTACGGAAAAACTGTAAGAGGTATTGATATACATTTTTCATCTTTTTATTCCCTATTATGATCTCAATAAATCCCAATGTGATGATCGAAAAATTCTGAAATTTGTTTAACAAAATTTTTAAAAATTTAAAAATGGAGATTCGAAACAACCGTTAAATAAATTAATTTTATTTGGCCATACCTGCGAATAGGTTAACGGTATCCTACGAAGACAAAAAAATCATACACAAGTAAATACGGATATATTTAAAAAAAAATTAGCTTTTATTTTAATTTTACTCGAAATATGTTAAATTTTTTTCCTAAATTTCTTGTTCAAGTGGCCTGAGACACGTTAATGGTCTGGCGAATTTGTAATAACTTTAAAATTTTTTAACCAAATTTTGTCATTTATATCTCATTACAACGATAATTACGTACACATTTCGATTCTTTTGCATTCAATTGCAAAAGTATTTTTTTAGTAGCAAAATTTTTAAAAAAACTGAAATTTGTGAAATTTCATTCAAATCGGCGTAAGGGTTTAGAAGTTACAGATTTATTTTCCTCTTTTTTTATTCTCATACCACTGTGCGCTGTTTGATGCGACCGTATATTCGAATTCGAATATTCAGTTAAAGAACATTGTAGAAAGTACACCACATATGGCGTATGTATTAGTAAGATCTAGAATATTCGAACTTTGACAGTTAAAGAGCAATGGTAGTGTTATAAATAGTGGCAGAGGTTGCAGTCGTTAGTCAGTTTATCAGAGACGCTATTCGATTAAACATCAACTGAGTGCCTTAAAGTGTGCTGTATTTTTCAAGTGAATTCGTGTACATTATAAAGTGTCTGTATTTCTGAGAATTTATAAACGTGTAATAAAAAAAACATTGAGTGGCTATTTAATTCTGTTGTTGTACATTTTAAATAAATAAAGAGTTGTTATAATTTTCAAACTACTAAACGGCTTTTATTTGCAATCAAAAGTATCCGGTTTATTTAAAGGAAATAAACCAGCGTTTTGAAAAGGTTAAAACGTAACAGTATTTATTTTTCCCTTTCAATTCAAATACAAATTTCAAATTGAAATTAGATATTTTTTGAACATCCAATAAACATGATTAGTTAGTATAACAACAGTATAACAACTGACATTTAATTTACATGTCTTTGAAACTTTGTTTGTATTTACATGTATAGACAAAACTTTTTTTGGAAATGAGTCTTTTGTCATAAATAAACGAAACTATTAAATTAATCAAAATATAAAACAATCCAAAAAGGAATATTCTTTATCATGCTTTTGATTTCTGAAACATATACAATCAGCGAGAGATTTTTTTTCCAAGAAAAGTTTTATTAAATCTAAAGAAAAAATCTTTTATAAAAGATTATTTCAGAAGATCCCACTAAAACCCTAAAAACCTCACACTTCGCTCATTTGCTGCAACAGCGTCATAATTCAAATAATGTTGTTTCGAGAAAAACGTCTTTGAATGTTTTATGACATTTTACTATTTCTTAAATAAATTTTCAACAAATCATGCGATTTCAGAAATAAAACCTGATTTAAATAGTAGATTTAATATCTTTCTAATCTGTATTTAACCCAAATTTTTAATTGTCAAATATATGAGAAAACATGAATTTTAATTTTGATGTTTACAACAAAAAACACTCTAGCACATATAATAATTTTAAATTAACCGATTATTAACCGAATAAATCTAAACCTCGATTAATTATTTGCTCGATTAACCGATTAAACCAGAAACCCGATTAATTGAATACCCTAGTCAATACCTTACCCCCCGTTGCCACATGTAAGTGCAAGTTCGAAAAACTCAATACACTCAAAGTTTTTTACTAACACAATCGCATCATTCTTTCGTGAAAGCCAGTATTGTCGTGTTGTCAAAATTATAAATTTACTGAAAAAAATATTTTCGTTAATTTTATTTTTAAAAATATCATTAATATGTGTTGTTGTATATTTGTGTTTTATTTTATTTTTTTAAATACATAGAAAATCTGCTAATTTCTTTTACTAAGTTGATATAAAACTCATTCTTGGTAACACTGTTTCTTCATTTGTCATTTTGCTTGCTACAAGTGACAAAAATTTACTTACCCCCGTTGCCACATGTAAGTGCAAGTTCGAAAAACTCAATACACTCACAGTTTTATATCACAGTTCCATTTAGTGACTTTAGGACTACCATTTCTATATAGTGTCATATCCGAGCCCTTTTTCCATCTATTATTTCAGATGGATAGTTTTTTTCCATTTTTTTCTTATTCTGAAATTACAAAATTAGGGCCTAAATATGAACAAAATGATTGCACTAATTTTGCACTATCACTAAGTATTAGTGCACTACCCCCATCTATGGTTTTTAGGAAGACGCTGTTCTTTGGGTTTTTTTCACTACAATAAGCCTAGTACTCTGTTCATATTTGCGAAAAATTATGTTTTTTTCATGCGAAAAATTGTACATGCTGTTTGACAGATAGCAGTTGGTTTTAATTTCGTGCGAAAGAATAGGCTTACAATAGGTGTGTTCGCGTACTTTCCAGTAAAAATATCCGGTAACATTATTTCAGAGAGTAAAAATAAATTACTCTCGATCTGAAAAATAACCAAAAAAAAGTACGCGAACAACAATTTGTAAAAAAGTTGCATTTTATTATAAATCAATTTAAAACGTTTGTTTTCTGTTATTTTACTTCTTTACTTTGCAAAACTTGTAAATTGTATAAATTTTCAACTTTTTAGTTTTGTTTACATTTACAACATAGAATATCATGTTCTCTACCTACGAACTGTCACTTTTAAAACTCTCTTGCTCTCTTGTTACAAGTTTCTAAAAGTAAACGAACAGAATCCCGTAACTTCCATTTACGTGGTTTGTCGGGCCCAAAAAAATAGCATGTAAATCAAATTCGCGTAAAACGAGGTTCTAATTTAGAACGAAATACTTTTGCGGGGCCAATTATTTTTTATTTCGCGTAAAACAATACATCAGTCATATAACAAAAAAGAAATTGGGACCTAAAAATCGCGTTAAATAGAAAACACATATGTACATACATATCGTCACCTTAAATGAAAGCGGACGTAATTACACAAAAATTCAAAATCGAATCAATAAAAATATTGATTGAACAATTGCCAAGAATACTCTATTATTATCCTGTAAAAACAATAAAAATGTAGTTACGTCCGTTTGCATTTAAGGCGACGATATATACTTACAGTAAACTTATATTATTTGTAATTCTAAAAACTTACTTAAAACAAAAGTAAAGTAAAAAAAATCAACTAAAAAAATAATTTCTTATCGAAAATGAAGGAAAAAATGTCAATTAAAAAAACAAAATATTCTAAACATAAAAGAGATCAAAACATAACAAAAAAATTAACGAAGTTTTCAAAAAAGAAATCTGTTATTCGCTTGTGTTTTTTTCGTTTCTTGTTGTTTGTTGCCGCGTTATATAAAAATCGTGTAAAAAAGTCGCGTATTTGAAACAAGTAAGAGTGCTATATTCGGCCGTGCCGAATCTTATATACCCTTCACCAAATTATACTTCAAAATTTTAAATATTTTTAGGTAAACAAAATTTAACTTTTTTTCCAGTTGTTTTTTGAATTTTTTGGAAAAAAAAATTTTTCGATTGTTATTTAAAATTTTTTTTTTTTTTTAAATTTTAAAATTTTTTTTTTTTTAAATTTAAAAATTTTTTTTTTTTTAAATTTTAAAATTTTTTTTTTTTTAAATTTTAAAATTTTTTTTTTTTAAATTTTAAAAAATTTTTTTTTTTAAATTTTAAAATTTTTTTTTTTTTTAAATTTTAAAAAATTTTTTTTTGTTTTTTAAATTTTTTTTTTTAAAAAAAAAAATTCGGGTTCAAAATTTTTTTCCCGATTTTGACCCATTGTAGGTCCAACTTACTATGGTCTTATATACGTCGTTGCAAATGTCTTTGAAATATCTATCATTAGATATCCATATTGTCTATATTAATGTCTTAGTAATCCAGATATAGGTAAAAAAATAGGTCAAAAATCGAGGTTGTCTTGGTTTTTTCCTCATATCTCAGCCATTTGTGGACCGATTTTGCTGATTTTAAATAGCAAAATTCTCGAAAGCATGTCTGACAGAATTATTGAAGATTTGGATCCCGAAGATATCTGGGGTCTTCAGAAAACTGATTTCAACAGACAGACAGACAGACAGACAGACGGACAGACAGACAGACAGACAGACAGACAGACAGACAGACAGACAGACAGACAGACAGACAGACAGACAGACAGACAGACAGACAGACGGACATGGCTTAATCGACTCCGCTATCTATAAGGATCCAGAATATATATACTTTATAGGGTCGGAAATGAAAAATGTAGAAATTACAAACGGAATGACAAACTTATATATACCCTTCTCACGAAGGTGAAGGGTATAAAAATGGTAGCTAATTTGAGTTCGCGTTATATCGAATTCGCGTAAATAAAGTACCGCGTAAATGGAGGCTTACCTGTACATATTATCAAGTACGCGAACACAACCAGCGTTGCCACTCATAAAATATTTTTCCTACCAAATTTCAGATTAGAAACTACCAAAACCTACAAAAACCTACCAAATTTTAAATATTTGTGAAATGCTATTTGGATTCCTTTCGAAATTAATAGTTAAATTAAAATTATATTATTGCTGCTATAGCATTATCCTGAGGATGAATATTATTTAATTACACTACAATCATAAATATGTCACATCTAAAAATTGTGTGTGAAACGTTTTATAATTGACCGTAAGCCCCATATAAGGCCCATTTCTAAAACTTATTTTAAGGAGCATAAAACTCCTAAAAGTGTTGGTATCCCCACAAAATTCAACACAAATAAGTTTCATGGCGATCGGTACATAATTGGTCATAGCTGCCCACTTCTGAAAATCACTCACGAAAATAAATTATTGAAATTATAAAAGAAAAATGTTTTAGCTCACTATTTATTACTTCTTTTAACAATATACAATAATTTTGAAATATTTAAAATGTGTAAATTAAATGAATAATACGTTAAATGTTTTAGTATTGCTAGGCCTTTGGCATTTTATGAACTGAACACTACACATTTACTTGACTAAACTAAAAATTTAAGATAATTCTGTCTTCATATTTTATAAATAATTTTATTATTTTGGATTAACATAGTTTTTTTATTAAGTTTTTTGTTAATTTGTTCTTAAAAATACATATTCAAAAAACCTACCAAAATGCGACAAAAAGCGGAACAAACCAACCAAACTACCAAAAGTCAATTTGTTAACTTAAAACTACCAATTTTGGTCCAATTGGACCAAAGCGGCAACGCTGAACACAACTAATATGTAGATCTTTAAATATAAAAACAAGATTTGACAGTTGTTAGAACCAAAAAGCGAAAAAAAAATATCAGCTGTTTGACTGACTCCACCTTGTATAAATTCGCCTTGAGCTGATTATTTTTTTGCTCGAGTTTGTTTACAACTTTAATCTTGTCAAAATTTTTTTTGCTGTAGTTTGTATACATTAGTCAGCTGTTTTGACACTATACAAGTTATTTGCTTTTGTATTGTTGTATTTGTTGCCGTAACGCATACACCTTATAATCATTACGCCATGTTTATTAATTTACTTTGAACAGGCCTGTATATTTAGTTTTAATACACCATTTCTATTTTTTGACATTTGTTAAGACCAATTGTTGTTTTTATAGAACTGCCACCACCTTGTACGAATTCGCTTTGAAACAAAATACAACAGGCAAGTTTTGACAGAACAATATAATTTTACAAAAACAAAATACTTGTTTGTTTTGATCATATTGTTGTTGTCGAATTGCCACCACCTTCGTAAGTGTACTCAAAAACATATATGTATATACGTATACGTACGTCATATTTTTATTTTTTTGTAAATTCCATATTATTTTAACAAGTATAAATAATTTACACGTAAACTAGATGATAATTAAACAAAAAGCTAAAATATCTAAACAATACTTCAGTAAAAGCCAAAAAAAACAGTGAGAGTAGAAACAAAACACAAGGATTTCAACATAAAATTTAAATTAGAGACAGGCGGAAGAGTTCATTAAGAACAAGTTAATATTTGTTAAAACAAAAAAGATGCGAAGAAATGCGTAAGTAGTGCAGTATACGTAAGTAATTTAAATTACTAATTTTTTAACAAAAGTATAGTTCACTTCCACCTCATCAAATATATTTAACAGCAGGGGCGGAAAAATAACACGCATGCAATCTTATACAGCCTAATGATTTCAACTTATTTGGTAATACAGGCATTTTATCACTGCGGTCCTGATGCTATCATTAGGACTTTTTATCCATTAACTGTGTTTCAGTGATAGTGTGCGTGATACGTTTACTCATAAATCGTAATCATCGAAACAGCTTGTTGTATATTTAAAATTTATAAATATTTCGTATAACTAAAGAAAAATATCTGAACAATAGTGCTTCAAAGACATTTCATCTGATATATAATATGGAACAATTTAATTGTGAATCACGATGTTGATACACCTATACGATGAAAGTATTTTTAGCGAAGCCCGTGTTCTATGTACCCCAAAGTAGAATTTCCATGCTTCCGGCCGAAGGGCGGCCATCTAAAAGTTTGAATATCAACAGTTAAAAGTTGTGAAAAAATAAAACTTTAGAGCAATCTTTATTTGTTCCAAAATTTCAACAGCGGTATATCGAAAGTAATCAAATTTATTTGAATTTTACTGCTATTTTACATCCATTTAATAGTCATGGTAAATTATGAACCGGTCCCCACAAAAGTTGGTAGAAATATTTAGGTTTATATAAAACTTGTTTATGTCCAACTTCATCACTATATTCATTTTTATAAGACAGTTATAAATGTTCAAGTCATTTTCTGAGAGTACTTGGGACTAATTTGTGCAAAATTTGATCAGGATGGCGGCATAATCAACATATTTAAATAGTATTTGTTGTTCTTTGTATGTGGTGAAATCTTGGACGATATTGCCTATATTCAATACCAAACAAACCTTATCAGCAGAGAGTATTTGTGGACTATTTCAGCCAGCTTTCGTTTAGGCAATACTGTGTTTTCAACAGACATAGCTAGATCGTCTTAGAATTCCATAAGGACCCGGAATATATGTATGTACATATTGCTCATTCGCTGCAACAACGTCATAATTCAAAAAAAGTCGTTTCGAGAAAAATGACTGAATGTTTTATGACATTTTACTATTTCTTAAATAAATTTTCAACAAATCAAGCGATTTCTGAAATAAAGCTGATTTAAGTAGTAGATACTAATATCTTTCTAATCTGTATTTAACCCAAATTTTTACTTATCAAATATATGTACGAGAAAACATGAATTTTAATTTTAAAAATAGACAAATGTGCTCCAAAAAGTCTAAATATGACACAAATATGTTGTAAAAATCTTAAGGGCAACGGTTCCATAGGACGTACTGGCAAAAACATGCATTTATATGATTCTGTTGTTCCTGGTAATAGTCGTCCGGTAGAAAACTACTTTTGGCATAAGTCAATTGGTTAATTTGATTAAAAATTTGTTTCAACAAACTTTAAAGGTAAATGTTTGAAAAAAATACTGCTAAAAATTGCATTATACATAGTGACACCACCATAAACATGGATTTGCTTAGTGTCATTGTCATTTTATTTATATTTCAGACGCTCAAATCAACATGCAGAGGATTATCCAATTTCTACCGTGCCATATCACAACATACTGCTCAATGACTCAGCCCCAACCGAAGATTTTCTGCAGATGGACGTCATATCGGCACGAATACCCACCAGCTACAATAACAATAATACACATCGTTTCGAAAATACTATAGAGGCCAAAGTCGAAACCGGTGATACGTTACAAGCGATAGCACTACGTTTCCATTGTACAGTGGCCGATATTAAGAGACTAAATAAAATCGATAAGGACAATGAGATTCATGCCAGAAAGGTAGTTAAAATTCCTGTAACAGTTCACAATGTACTCTTGGATAATTTACCAACCGTTCATAAGAGCGGGAATAACAGCCCTAAGCCGGGACAAAAATCTGGTGGCAACGACAGTCGCGACAGTAGTAGTGGTTTAAATAGTATTGTACGGAATCCCCTCGAAGACGCCGAAGCCATGTTAAGTGAAAAACTGATGGTTGCTTCTGTGAATTCATCAGGTCTAGACCAAGCATCCACTAGTAAAGCTGCATCAGCTAGAGAATCCAGCATAAACAACATCATATTAAATTCAAAACTGAAATCGGGAGCTGTGAATGTCTATAAAGATGACGGTAATACATTTTTCATTTATAGTCAACTTTGAATACTTTATTAATAACTCGTTTCTTTTT